>NC_133330.1:280489864-280789864 GCF_042186555.1 Aquarana catesbeiana
GATAAAATCGATTCATGGCAAAAATTTCTGCTATGAATCAATTTTATCATTAAACACCTGGACTCTTCGGTGCTTGTTTGGTGCTCTTATTGCATTGTATGTATGGCCATTCCACATAGGACATTTAACTGCTTCCCGCCCGCCGTATAGTCAAATGACTGTGGGCGGGATCCCCTCTTTTTCTGGGCTGGCGTCATACGATGTCGCCCAGTCCCACCGCGATTGCGCGCCCACAGGGGCGCGCAGTGCAATGATGACGTGGCTCTGTACCCATGTGATCGGCTGTGTCCAATTACAGCCAATCACATGTAAACACAGAAGTGCCAGTATTAGGCTCTCCTCGCCTCACACTGATAGAGTGTGAGGAGAGCCGACTAGTGGCATCTCCTCACAGGGGAGACCTGTGCAGATAATCAGGACACTGATCATCAGTGCCCGGATTATCAGTGCAGCCCCAAAAGTGCCCAGCAGTAATGCCATTCTGTGCCCATTAGTGACACTAATCTGTGCTCATCAGTGACACCAATCTGTGTCCATCAGTGATGCCAATTTGTGTCAATAAGTGGGGCCATTCTGTGACCATCAGTGATTCAAGTCAGTGCGTCCCTTCAGTGCCCTTCATTGTCTGCACATCAGTGCCGCCTATCCGTGCCACCTATCATTGGCCATAAGTGCCATCTATCAGTACCACCTATCAGTGTCCATCAGTGCTGCATATCACTGCTGCAAATTAGTGCCTCCTCATCAGTGCCCATCGGTGAAGCCTATCAGCGCCCATCAGTGCAGCCACATCAGCGCACATCAGTGAAGGAGAAAAATTACTTATTTACAACATTTTCTGACAGAAACTAAGAAAAAAACTTTTTTTTCAAAATTGTCAGTCTTTTTTCTTTATTTTAGCGAAAAATATAAAACTCAACAGTGATTAAATACCACCAAAAGAAAGTTCTATTTGTGGGAAAAAAAATGATAAAACTGTCATTTGGGTAAAGTGTACCATGACTGCTCAATTGTCATTCAAACTGTGACAGTGCTGAAAGCTGAAATTTGGCCTATGTAGGAAGAGGGTGAATGTGCCTTGTAGGCAAGTGGTTAAAGTAGGTGTAAACCCAATCTCATATAAGCCTTAACAATGGAATTTCAAAAGTAATTTTCAATATTTTAAATCTGCTGCTTTCAATAAAACAATACCTGGTGATCTTGCCTTGAAAGTCCTTGTGCAGGTATTTCCTTTTGCCACTTGCCCACTGGGCACATAACCCCCTTCCTAACCAGGCCAATTTTCAACTTTCAGTGCTCTCATTTTGAATGACAATTACTCAGTCATGCAATACTGTACCCATATGACATTTTTGTCTTTTTTTTCACACAAATAAAGCTTTCTTTTGGTAGTATTTACTCCAACATATTTTTATTAATTTTCTTAAATTTTATACAAGCAACAGAACACATTTACATACACAAAATATAGTCATTCAGAATACACATTTGATATTCATTAAAGTTATATCTACTAAATTATTCAGCTTTCGTGATTGTATATTTCTTAAAAAAAAAACCCTCCTCTATATATTCTGAGCAACAAGACCACATAAAAAAAAAATAATAATAATAATATACTTTTGGTAGTATTTAATCACCACTGGGTTTTTGGGGGTGTTTTGCGTTATAAATGAAAAAAGAAAAAAAAAATTGTAAAATAATGCATTTTTCTTCCTTTCTGTTTTGCAAATTAGTTTTTTAAAATAAATTTTGGCCCAAACTTATACTGCTACATACAGTTGTGCTCTTAAGTTTACATACCCTGGCAGAATTTATGATTTCTTGGCCATTTTTCAGAGAATATGAATGATAACACTAAAACTTTTCTTTCACTCTTGGTTAGTGTTTGGCTGAAGCCATTTATCATCAGTCAACTGTGTTTACTCTTTATAAATCATAATGGCAACATAAACTAAGCAAATGGCCCTGATCAAAAGTTTACATACCCTGGTGATTTTGGCCTGATAAAACATGCACACAAGTTGACACAAAGGGGTTTGAATGGCTATTAAAGGTAACCATCCTCACCTGTGACCTGTTTGCTTGTAATTAGTGTGTGTGTATAAAAGGTCAATGAGTTTCTGGACACACTGACAGACCCTTGCAACTTTCATGCAGTGCTGCACTGACGTTTCTGGATTCTGAGTCATGGGGAAAGCAAAAGAATTTTCAAATGATCTGCAGGAAAAGGTAATTGAACTGTATGAAACAGGAAAGGGATATAAAAAGATATCCAAGGAATTGAGAATGCCAATCAGCAGTGTTCAAACTCTAATCAAGAAGTGGAAAATGAGGGGTTCTGCTGAAACCAAACCACGGTCAGGTAGACCAACTAAAATTTCAGCCACAAATTGTTCGGGATGCAAAGAAAAACCCACAAATAACTTTAGCGGAAATACAGGACTCTCTGAAAACATGTGGTGTGGCTGTTTCAAGATGCACAATAAGGTGGCACTTGAAGAAAGATGGGCTGCATGGTCAAGTCGCCAAAAGAAAGCCATTACTACGCAAATGCCACAAAGTATCCCGCTTACAATACGCCAAACAGCACAGAGACAAGCCTCAAACCTTCTGGTACAAAGTCATTTGGAGCGATGAGACCAAAATTGAGCTTTTTGGCCACAACAATGAACGCTACATTTGGAGATTCGTCAACAAGGCCTATGATGAAAGGCACAGAGGTGGATCGCTGATGTTTTGGGGATGTGTGAGCTACAAAGGCAAAGGAAATTTGGTCAAAATTGCTGGCAAGATGAATGCAGTATGTTATCAAGAAATACTGGAGGAACATTTGCATTCATCAGCCAGGAAGCTGCGCATGGGACGTACTTGGACATTCCATCATAACAATGATCCAAAACACAAGTCCAAGTCGACCTGTCATTGGAAACAACAGAATAAAGTGAAGGTTCTGGAGTAGCCATCTCTGACTCCTGACCTCAATATCATTGAGCAACTCTGGGGATATCTCAGACGTGCAGTTCATGCAATACAGCCCAAAAATTTACAGGAACTGGAGGGTTTTTGCCAAAAGGAATGGGCTTTACCATCTGAGAAGATAAAGAGCCTCATCCACAAGTACCACAAAAGACTTCAAGCTGTCACTGATGTTAAAGGGGGCAATACACGGTATTAAGAACTGGGGTATGTAAACTTTTGATCAGGGTCATTTGGGTAGTTTCTGTTGTCGTTATGATTTAAAAAGAGTAAACACGGTTGATTGATAATAAATGGCTTCAGCCAAACACTAATCATGAGTGAAAGAAAAGTTTTTGTGTTATCATTCATATTCTCTGAAAAATGGACAAAAAATCATAATTTCTTCCAGGGTATGTAAACTTATGAGCACAATTGTATCTTTGGTAAAAGTAACCAAAATCAGTGTATATTATTTGGTCTTTGTGAAAGTTATAGAGTCTACAAACTATGGTGCCAATCAGGGGAGGGCTGGCAGCCTTAGGCCTGGGGGGCAAGTCCAGTCAAGTGGCCCATAGAACCGGTGGTGGCAAAGTGATGGATCGGAAAAACAGTCTCTAAGGTTTTTCATGATCACAAAGGTGTGTGTGTGTGTGTGTGGCGGGGGGGGGCAGGGAGGACAATGTGGCCCTCCAGGGCCTGTGGGGGACTTGTACTACCATGGCCTCCAGGAACTAAACTGCAAGCAAGTCCCTGTATGAATCCCTCAGAGCTGAGGACCTGACCCCCCCTCTGCAACTAGTGACGAACTACAAGTCCCAGCATTAACCCCTGAGATCTAAGGATGTGTCCCCTTAGATCCCATGGGTTCATGCTGTGCCCTGTAGTCCTTCACTAATTGGGGGGGTGACACATCCTCAGCTCTGAGGGGTTTAAGCTGGGACAGTGGGACCTGTAGTCCTTCACTAGTGGGGGGAGGGGGCAGGGGTGTGTGACATATCCTGAGCTCTGAGGGGTTTATGCTGGGACCTTTAGTCCTTCACTTTTGGGGTGTCACATCCCCAAAAGTAAAGGACTACAAGTCCCAGCATGAACCCTGGCTGAGATTTAAGGATGTGATCTCCTCCTCTGCTGCTGGCTGAAGCTCCCATGACACACATATGTTCTAATTCATTCCCTGCTCCCAATGTCACCTCAGGCAGCTTGACCAGAGGCTCTAATAGGCTTCAAAATAGGGTGGACTCAGAGCGCAGAGCATTGCGCTCAGAGCCCACCCGGGTGTGTTAGAAAAGCAAATGAATATTTGCTTTTCTAACACTGAACCGCCTCTCCGCCAATCAGGAAGAGCGGGTCTGATACCCGTCACCTGATTGGCTGAAAGGACAGGCGCTCCTATTGGATGTCTAGCAGGAGGAAAAGCACGGAGTAAGCATAGAGAACACAGGAGCTGCTGCCTGTCCCACAGCTCCCCGACATCACTCGCTGCCTGACCCGCCACCAAGATGGGGGAAGTGCCAGTCAGACAGCGGGCGAGGTGGGGTGCTGGTTAAATGCTGATAGGGGGGTAACATTGGATGCATTTGATGGGCACAGTGGCTGCATTTAATGGCAGAGTGAGGCTGCAATTGATAGGGGTTTTTTAGTTTGCACCCCCCCCCAAAAAAACATTTTGAGCACCAGCCACCACTGACAGAGAGAGACATCGCTCCAAATTGTCCATGCACAGAGAGACCACTAAGGAAAATTGCTTGATTCCTTTCTCAACATAGTAAAGCCTTGTACACACCACTAGTTTTTTTTTTTGCTCAATCCAGCGAGTTGAACAAAAAAAAAACAAAAACTGACAGCTCTGGTTGGAGCTGCTGAGCATGAGCAAAAGTGACCTGAGCATTGATCACTTTTCAGCAGAGTGGCAGTAGCTGCTGCAAGTGTGTACAAGCCTTTGGACACACACTGGTGTGCTGCGGTTTGGCCGCAGTGCTTATGTACAGTTTTTCTTAGCCACAGTCTCATAGGCTTCTTTTAGGTTGTGCATTTTATGCTGCAGTTTTTTTTTATAGCGCACCAAAGATGCAGCTGTTTTTGTGCACTTTCAGAAAATGCAGCAAAAATGTGCAAACTAATAGAAGTCTATGGGACATGCAGGAAGACAGTGAGATCACCATCCCTGCAGCAGACCAGTGTGAGCCCACATCATAGTACATAGGAGCAGGTACTGTACACAGGCTGCTGAAAGAAATGGGCAGCACAGTGGCGCAGTGGGTAGCACTCTCGCCTAGCAGTAAGAAGGGTCGCTGGTTCGAATCCCGACCACGACACTACCTGCCTGGAGTTTGCATGTTCTCCCTGTGTCTGCGTGGGTTTCCTCCGGGTACTCCGGTTTCCTCCCACACTCCAAAGACATGCTGGTAGGTTAATTGGATCCTGTCTAAATCGGCCCTAGTATAGGTATGAATGTGAGTTAGGGACCTTAGATTGTAAGCTCCTTGAGGGTATAGGGACTGATGTGAATGTATAATATATATATGTAAAGTGCTGCGTAAATTGACGGCGCTATATAAGTACCTGAAATAAAGAAATAAAGAAATGTCCTTATCTGCAGAGAGAGGAGGGGAGAGAAATTTAGGAGAGAGAAGGGAGAGAGGCCGGTCACAGATCACTCACTTGAAAGGAAGGACTCAGCAGGCAAAAGGCTCAGTTATCAGATTCTAGAGCGTCCCATACAGAACTCAGACGGATCACAGTTTGAACATTCCCGCCCACGCGTTCTATTCACAGAAGCAGCACACAGGCTGCCCGGAGTGTGGGGCGGGCACAGTGAGAGAGGGGGCTGGAGGAGGCAGAGCGGATCCACCCTCTTCTATTCAGCTGTGCTCTGAAGGACACAGAACTGTCAGCTCAGAAGCCGGGAACAGCACTGTGACAGGACAGATGTCCGGTCACAGCACAAACGTTCCTGCAGCTTCTGGGCTGTTATCCAGCCCTGCCAGCCTCCCTCTGGAGTCACCCGAGCAGTAATACTCGGCCAACTGCACATGCTCAGTTCCCAGCTGGCAGCACATCGGCTTTTTCACAGGGAATCAGAGCGGCCTGGGGGGAAATTGCATCCCTACCCCCCGGCCCAGCCCGCCCCTGGTGCCAATCATTGAAACTTGATCACATCTGATGTACTAACTCATCTCTTGAGAAACTAACAAGCCAGAACAGTACAAATACCCCCCAAATGACCAATTTTTGGAAAGTAGACATTCCAAGGTACTTAGTAAGAGGCATGGTGAGTTTTTTGAAGTTGTAATTTTTTCCCCAAATTCTTTGCAAAATGAACATTTATTTTTTCACAAAATTGTCATATTAACATGTTATTTCTCTCACATGGCATATGCATACTTGCAACTACACCCCAAAATACATTCTGCTACTCCTCGATACCACATGTGTGAGACTTTTTCACAGCCTGGCCACATATAGAGGCCCAACTTGCAGGGAGCACAGTCAGGTGTTCTAGAACATAAAATACACATTTAATTTCTGGTCTACCTATCACACTTTTGAAGGCCCTGGAGCACCAGGACAATGGAAACGCCCAAAAAATGACCCCATTTTGGAAAGCAAATACCCCAATGTATATTCTATGAGGCATAATGAGTCTTTTGAACATGTCATTTTTTTCCGACAAGTATTTGGAAAATGTGTAAAGAAAATGAAAATGCAATTTTTTTACACAAAGTTGTCAATATATAAAATATTTCTAACACAAAGCATGTACATAGCAACAATTACACCCCAAAGCACATTATGGTACTCCTCCTGAGTATGGCGATACCACATTTGTGAGACTTTTACACAGCCTGGCCACATACAGAGGCCCAACATGCAGAGAGCACAGTGTTCTACAGACATAAATTACACATCAAATTTCCTGACTACCTAGTACACTTTTGTGAGGCACTGTAGGGCACTGATGGCACTGTAGTGGCACTGATGGGCACTATAGTGGCACCAATGAGCACTGTGTTGGCATGGATGTGGCACAAATGAACACTGATGTGGAACGGATGAGGCATGGATGAGCACTGATGTGGCACAGATGAGCACTGATGTAGCACGGATGAGGCACAGACGAGCACTGATGTGGCATAGAAGAGGCATGTATGAGCACTGATGTGGCATGGATGAGGCACATATTAGCACTGATGTGGCACGGATGAGCACTGATGTGGCACGGATGAGCACTGATGATGCATGGATGAGGTACGGATGAGCACTGATGTGGCATGGATGAGGCACAGATAAGCACTGATGTGGCACAGATGAGGCATGGATGAGCACTAATGTGGCGTGGATGAGCACTGATGTGGCACGGATGAGGCATGGATGAGCACTGATGTGGCACAGATGAGGCATGGATGAGCACTAATGTGGCGTGGATGAGCACTGATGTGGCATGGATGAGGCACATATCAGCACTGATGTGGCACAGATGAGCACTGATGTGGCATGGATGAGGCATACATGAGAACCGATGTGGCATGGATGAGGCACGGATGAGTACTGGTGTGGCATGGATGAGCACTGATGTGACATGAATGAGGCACGGATGAGCACTGATGTGGCATGATGTGGCACGGATGATCACTGATGTGGCACAGATGAGCACTGATGTGGCATGGATGTGGCACAGATGAACACTGATGGGGCATGGATGAGCACTGATATGGCATGGAGGGGGCATGGATGAGCACTGATGGGCACGGATGAGCACTGATGTGACATGGATGAGGCACGGATGAGCACTGATGTGGCAATGATGAGGCATGGATAAGCACTGATGTGGCATGGATGTTGCACTGATGTGGCATGGATGAGCACTGATGTGGCATGGATGAGCACTGATGTGGCATGGATGAGCACTGATGTGGCATGGATGGGCAAGGATGAGGCACGGATGAGCACAGATGTGGCATGGATGAGCACTGATGTGGCATTGATGAGGTATGGACGAGCACGGATGAGGCTTGGATGGGCACGGATGAGGCTCAGATGGGCATGGATGAAGTGTGGATGAGCACGGATGTGGCACGAATGAAGCACGGATGAGCACTGATGTGGCATGGATGAGGTATGGATGAGCCTGAATGAGGCATGGATGGACACCGATGAGGTATGGATGAGTGCGGATGAGGTATGGATGAGCACAGATGAGGCATGGATGGGCATGGATGAGCACTGATGAGGCACAAATGAGGCCTGGCTGAGCACTGATGTGGCATGGATGAGCACAAATGAGGCATTGATGAGCACAGATGAGGCATTGATGAGCATGGATGAGGCATGGATGGGCACTTCAGATTCAGCCCACTCACATTGCTGCACTGTCTCTCTCCTTTTCTCACACGCTGTACCAGTGTGAGTAGAGGAGAGAGCTGAACTGCCGGTTTGTTGACAAGTGATCGCTTCGTCATTGGATAGAGCGATCACGTGATAAAGGGTAGTCTTTCCCCTACAACCATTCAAAGTTCAGAATTTACACAGGATCTCTCAGCTCTGAAAAGCAGGGGGTGGGGAGCTCTGAGTGCTAATTGGAGGGAACACCCCTCTTCCCATTGCACACAGGAACAGAGATGAGGCTGTCAATTACAGAATGTGCCCTCCTCTGTCACCATTGTTCTCTTGGTGTCAGACAAACTTGTCAAAAGTGACTCATTGATTGACTTCTGTATAACCAACCTGGCCATAGAGGGAGTAAACATTTAGATCCATGTATGGCTGGCTTAACTGTGCTCCTATGTTGTCACCCTGTCACTCAAGAGAAGCCCGGAGCAAGAACAAAGTGGTAGTGGAGGGCTGGCATGACGTGGGAAACAGTGGGATAGAATGAGAGAGGCGTAGAGATTGGGTGGTGACGTGTGGAGAGGAGGGGTCTAGGGGTGTTAAAAGAGTCTGGCCCCTCCCCAGCGTCACCATCAGAGCGCGGAGAAAGATTGAGATGGCCGACGTGGAGCAGCTCCTTAAGCGACTGAGGGAGGAAGCGGTGGCCAAGAGAGCTGGCTGGCTCCAAGCTCAATTAGCACTGGTGCTGGGGACACAGCATGCGGGAACAGGTACCGGGGGGGCGGGAGTCCGCACATGCGTGGAGGCCCAGGCCTCCCGAACACTTCTCGCCGGACCCCGCCCCCAAAGCACAACAGCGGCAACGGGAGTCCCATTCGGGTCCCCCCGTGAAGCGGCATGCAGCACCCGCAGGCTGGGGTCCCAGAAGGTATCTCACCCCACACAGAAGGAGAACAGCAGGCGGGGCCATGGGGACCAACTGAGCGGCTCCCAGGCCCGCCCGGCAGCAGGACACGGAGAGTACGGGCTCTGCCCCTGGTGCCATGTCAGCGGGGGTGGAGCTTCGGCGGTGGAATGAAACAGCCGCGGCCGCCGAGCCATCCCAAACTGCAGCCAGTGGTTCCAGTGCTCCAAAGGGACGGTCTGGCCATGTGACGGCGAGGAAGGAGACGGATGGGAGGTCTGATGGGAGCCAAGCAAGACACAGCAAATCAGCGCAGAAATCTGTGGACGGATCCGGCGTGCTGAGGAGGAGGATCCTCAGCATCCAGAGTGACATCACCTGGGGGGCTATCGATCGATGGTGACCTGGTATCGGGACAGAGATCGGAAGGAGAGCTGTCTGTATCGGAGGATAAGGAGAAGCCCCAAGGTTGGTCGGCAGCAATGGAGGCGACCGTCTGTTGGTGGGACCCTTCCTAGGCAGCCTGGTAAGTCCATTTCCTCTATTGTGGGTCAGCACGTGGGGGCGGCGGACATAGCGGGTGCAGTGGTGTCTGGGCCATGGGGGGAGGGGTTGGTGACGCGGGAGAACATGCCTGCGGGGCCAACTGGTGAGCGCGGTCACAATGCTGCCGGGGCAGATACGGGCTTACAGGGGTTCCTGATAGGGTTAAAAGACTTGGTAAATTGTTTTGAGGCTGGGGTGGGAAGCCAGGTCAGCCCGGCAACGGCTTTGGTACTCCAGGTGGGGGAGGTAGGGGCCCCGGGTGACAGTGGGGCGGAGAGTGCTCCCGTCTTAGGGGCGGCGGTTCCCGCTGTAGTGGGGATGGTGCAGACACAGGTGGCATCTGCAGATAAGGCTTCTGGGGGGGAAAAGGCTGGGATGGTGGTGGAAGCCGCTAGCAAACAGGAGGCAATCAGGTTTTTGGCCAATTCGGCCAAGTGTGAAGTTTACGTGTGTTTTGAGGGGCCCCTGGGAGCTCACCTGAAGCCAGAGGTACGTGAAAGGATTTGGAAAGGGGAGTATGTGGAAATATTTTCATTGCTGCCGCTGGAAAAGTTCAACCTGGATAGGGTGAAGCCAGAGGAGTCCAGGAAGGAGGACGAGGAGAAGAGGCGGTACAGGTTGATACCCCGGATGTACCCCATCTGGTTGCAGGCGTTTGCCATTATGGCCAGCGTGATTGGGGAAAAGAGCCCTGAGCACTGCTCGGCGCTGTTCTGCTACCTGGATGCCATGGGAGTAGCCTATAGAGTCTACGGGGGCACCGCATGGCTGCGCTATGGCGAGCAGTTCTGGCAGCGCAGAGCCATACGTCCGTCTTTGAGGTGGGATCACAAGGACATTAGTCTATGGATGAGGCTCATGACGTTGGCGTGGGCTCCAAAACAGGTTTTTTGGGGGGGGGCTGTGGAGCTGCTACCCTTGGACAATCGGCCGGAAAAAAGAAAGGGGTGTGCTGGCAGTACAACGAGGGTACTTGCAAATTCAGGGGTTTGTGCCAGTACAAACATAAGTGCTCAGGGTGCGGAGGTGCCCACCCAGTGTCCCGCTGTTTTAATCAAGGAAAAGGGCGTTCCGGAGAGTCTGGTAACAAAAAGGAAGACGCCAGTGAGGGTGGAAAAGATGCAACCTTTTCTCGATAGGTACCCAGACAGAGAGGCGGCACGGGTGTTGGGACTAGGTTTTTCGGAGGGGTTTTGCATACCTTGTACATTGGCCGAGGCTCCTCCTAGGTCCCGGGACTTGCGCTTGGCTATGCAACATTCTGAGGTGGTTTCTGAGAAACTACAGAAAGAAGTAGTGCTGGTCACATGGGTGGCCCTTTCCCGTCTATCCCTCTAGCTAATTTGGTGGTGTTCCCGTTGGGGGTGGTGCCGAAGAAGGAGCCCAATAAATGCCGGCTTATTCATCATCTCTCTTTCCCAAAAGTGGGGTCAGTTAATGATGCTATCCACTCGGAGAAGTGTACCGTCAGTTATACTTCGACGCTGCAGTTTTTTGGGTACGCCATTAGGGGCAAGGGGCCTTGATGGCGAAGGCAGATGTTGAGTCAGCATTCCGTCTGCTGCCCGTCCACCCCGATAGTTTTCGGTTGCTGGGATGCTACTGGGAGGATGCATTCCACATAGATTGCTGCCTGCCCATGGGCTGTTCGATTTCCTGTGCGTTGTTTGAACAGTTCAACTCGTTTGTTGAATGGGTGGTTAGGGACGTGTCAGGAGTGAATTTGATCATTCATTATTTGGATGACTTCCTGTGTGTGGGCCTGGCCACTTCAAAGATCTGCGAGATGCTATTGACCACGTTGGAACATATCACAGACTGTTTTGGGATCCCGCTGGCACCAGAGAAGACGGAGGGTCCGACCACGGTTCTCAGTTTTTTAGGGACTCTGAAGCATTGGAATGCCAGCTGCCGGAGGACAAGTTACTGGCCCTCAAGGAGGAGATTTGTTTTTTGCTGGGATTGCGCAAGGTTCAACTGCGAAGGTTGCAGTCACTGCTAGGGAACTTGAATTTTGCGTGTCGCATCCTGCCGATGGGGAGAGTATTTTGCAGACGGCTGTCTGCAAGTACGGCAGGGGTCAAGGCTCCTACACATTATGTTCGATTGGTTTGAGAACACAGAGAAGATCTGAGGGTATGGCACTCGTTTTTGGAATCCTTTAATGGGCGGGCATTGTGGATGTCCGGGCCAGTGAGCAACTTTGACCTGGAACTCTACACAGATGCAGCTGGTGCATCGGAGTTCGGGGCATTTTTTCAAGGATAGTGGAGTGCCGGAAAGATACTTGGAGGAGGCTGCTTTCACTCGCAATTTGGTGCTACTGGAATTGTTTCTGGTAGTGGTGGATGTGGAGTTGTGGGGGGAGACTTTCAGGGACCTTCCACAGGGGTTAATCTCGGGGTGGTTCAGGTTATCAACAGGGTTCCCCCCCCCCCTCTCCTCTCTATTTCTATACAGGGTTTCCACCTCGTCTCCACCGGTGGTGCACATGTTACAGCACTTGGTGTTTTACATTGTATGCAACTGAATGTTTTTATCTATTCGGTTCACCTTCCAGGAGTGGAGAACGTTATAGCTGACAACTTGTCTTGCTTTCAGTGGGGACAGGTTCTGGGAGTTAGCGCCAGGGGTGGACAACACGGGGTTCCTTGTCCCGAGTGGCTTTGGAAGATAGCCCTGGGGTCGTCTCCAGATGGATTATATGGTCAGTGAGTGCTTACAACAAGGTATGACAAGAATGGCTAACTTTGATTCAGCAGTTGGAGGTGGACCAGGAGGGGCCAGAGGTTTGTCTTCTAGTTCTTTACTTTGAGTCACGGAACCTGGAAAACAGGGTGTCATTGTCGGTGTGGGAAAGAAGTTAGCTGGATTGGCATTCTTATTCAAATTTAAGTGGTGTCAGGATTTCACCAAAGATTTCAGGGTAAAGCAAGCATTGAAGGGGTATCAGCACTCTCAGAGATGTAAGGACATCAGGCGTCCGGTGTCATTTGAGATTTTGCGTAAGGTCATGTTAGCTCAAATGATTTATGTTCCTCGGCCTACGAAGCTGCGCTATTTAGGGTAGCTTTCACACTGGCGTTTTTTGGGGTGTTTAGGATTGGGGAACTGGTTAGCCCATCTAGAGCGGTGCATGGGGGTATGTTGGCTCACGAGGCCTGCTTCACAGAGGACAAGGTATCCCTCATTCTCCGTTGATCCAAAATGGATCAAGGGGGTAAGAGGGTTCAAATTTTTTCTCTGCCAGTGTCCCTGTTGTGTGCGGTGGAGGCAGTGAAGGGGTTTATGGCGATACACCCGGGGTCGGAGGGATCCTTTCTTATACATGCTGATGGGTCCCCTGTCGCGATTCCAGATTTATGTCAGGCCCTACCTGTTGGTTGATTGATAATGGGGGGGCAGTGGGGACATATGGGTAGTTATGATAGTAACATGCTGTGGTTATTTGGAGTTTTGTTTTTTTCTCTTTCAGATAGAAGGCAAGGCCTGGTCTGGATACTAGGCCACTCGTATGTTTTTTGGGGGACAAGCAGGCTGATTTTAGGCCTGAGGGGAGGCAGTTGGGCATTTCAAGGCGTGAAGCCCAGATCCGGTGGTTGGTGCCAGGCGTGTTATGGAGTAGGATGGTTCCAGGAGTGCAAAAATGTGCACGATTGGACAGGCCGCCGGACGTATAAGTGCTACACATAGGTGGTAATGACTTGGGGGTACGGTCCATGTTGGACATCACAAGAGACATCAAGTTTGATTTCTTGCATCTCCGCATGGCCTTCCGGATATGCTGATTGTGTGGTCTGACATGATTGCTCAGAAAAATTGGCGATTGGCTAGATCGGTGGAGAAAATTAATAAGGCGCGTAAGAAAGTTAACAGGGATGTTAGCAGATTTGTGGTTCGGAATGGGGGGTTGGCTATCCGGCATTTGGAATTGGAGGTGGAAACCTGGAGATACCTGAGAGGGGACGGGGTACACTTGAATGCTGTGGGAATTGATATGTGGGCCCTGGGTTTGCAGGATGGCATCCAGAGAGCGTTGAGGGTGTGGAAGGGCACCCAAGGGTAAGGTTTTTCCCTTGGGCGCTGTGGCGGGTGTTGGTCTTTGCGGGAGAAGGAAGACACCTTGGAAGGATGAGTTCGGGACCCATCGGTGATATGGGTCCTGATGGTGGTATTCCAGTTTAACTGGAAGTTGGTTAATGGGTGCACTGAGGTCAGTGGGTTGACTCAGAGCCAGCATGTCAGCGAGAGGCCTATTAACATATTAAAAGGTACCGCAGTGCCAGATTGAACAGATGGTAGGTGGAGGTGTCCGCCAAAGACCTATGTTAGTAACTAATATGGGTGTTTCTTGATAACAGATGTTTTACGAATATGTTAAAGTTTTAAAATTTTATTGGTTAATAAAAAAGGCTGTTATGGCCAATGTTTACTCCAAAAATTGGCATGGTTTCATTTAATGGGAGCAATGCTATGGGTTAGTGGAGTAATAAGATGGGTCGGGCAGTATGGGATAGCACATCTGTTATACAATGTCAAGCTTTCTATGCAGAATACAAGCGGCAATGTCAACACACATACAGTAATGCAGATATGGTCCAGTGTCCATTATTGTCATCAACAGTGTAAATGTCATGCAGCCATATCTAGAGTGCATACACGTAGACAGGAAGAGGGTGCAAGTTGCTTTTATTTATAATGCAATGCTACTGTAATATCATAATTTAATGCTTGGATTACTGATGTCCATTTACACACTGCCAATGAATTTGTTTTGTATCTTCCAGCTCTCTCTCTGCCCCCATTCTCAGTGTCAGGAATGCCAACTATGAAAAGTAATCTCTAATTCATTTTATTATATGTGTAGTTTTCACTAATGAGATACTTTCTTTGTCCATTATTGCAATTATCTCTACTTAATAGCAAAATTCTCTACCATAGAACAAGGGACAGCCTGCCATTTACCTTTATAAAAACGCTTCCAACAATCAAGACCTTTCAGCGTCTAAAAACAGAGATAGCAAACATTATTGTTTAGGTCTTAATGACACGTTCTATTTAGTACAGGTCAAAGCATGTCACAGAAAATACTTTTATTTCCTGGCATTTCTATGTTATTGCTCAGATAGGACGTTTTAAAATGTCTGCCTTTTGTAAATCAGTACTAACAGAGGTAAAAAGGCCAGTCCGCTTAAAAGTGATATTTTAGTTATAGACAGAGGCTGATGGGCAGAAACACCTGCTTAAATCGTGTGTGATAACTCCAGTAGTGAGATCACTCTTTAAAGTTTCAGATTCTATAACAGTTCTCCTTGGAGTCTCACTCTTTCTGCTGTAAAACAATAGAAAATTAATTACAAGGATGCCTTATACCCTGTACACACGGTTGGATTTTCCGACGGAAAAAGTGCGATCGGATTGTGTTCGGAAATTCCGATCGTGTGTGGGCTCTATCGGACTTTTTCCGTCGGAATTTCCGACACACAAAGTTTGAGAGCAGGCTATAAAGTTTTCCGACAACAAAATCCAATCGTTTAAATTCCGATCGTGTGTACACAAATCCGACGCACAAAGTACCGTGCATGCTCAGAATAAATTAAGAGACGATAGCTATTGGCTACTGCCCCGTTTATAGTCCCGACGTACGTGTTTTACGTCACCGCGTTCAGAACGATCTGATTTTCCGACAACTTTGTGCGACCGTGTGTATGGAAGACAAGTTTGAGCCAACATCCGTCTGAAAAAATCCATGTTGTCGGAATGTCCGATCAATGTCTGATCGTGTGTACAGGGCATAAGAATGGCCATGGCATGTGTGTAGACCTGGTCACTGAATTGAAGAAATCTCTCTGCTGGAGTCCTCAGAAATCAGTAGAAAATTCAACGGATTATAAAGTTGAACTGTATAATGATACATATAAAAAAATATATAAAAAATAAATAAACTGTGTTGCGCTAAATCAAAAATACAATTAGGTGAGTCCAAGAATCAGTTTCCTGATACTAGTAAAAGAGTCCCAAATTCAGTGTAACTGGTGAGATGAATCTTAAATTCCAGAATCCCACACACCACTTTGTGAATTCAC
Source organism: Aquarana catesbeiana (assembly GCF_042186555.1). Taxonomy (NCBI): domain Eukaryota; kingdom Metazoa; phylum Chordata; class Amphibia; order Anura; family Ranidae; genus Aquarana; species Aquarana catesbeiana. Next base: position 280,505,690 of record NC_133330.1, read on the forward strand.
CGCCACCATATATAGATGTACTCTTACCAGAGAGCATAAACCTCCTATTACGGGAGGTCAAAGAAGGCTCATGTGTCTCATAAACTTATCCATTGTTCCAGCAAAGAGAAGACTAGGTGATGAGCTTCGAGTTCGAGTTGAACCCATGTTCTATGATCTAGCGCCTTGAGGCGATTCAGTCGCATAAGCAGCGCTATACAAATCATTCATTCATTCATCATTCATCGCCTGTTCAATTGATCGTCGAATTGCGAACGTTATGGGCTGTTCGCACCAAATTCGAGTGGCGCGTCACAGCCCATAATTCACTACGGCATCGCAGTGCATTGCTGGCTGATGATTGCCAAGCATGCACTATGACATGCATGCTTGGCCAATCACAGCTCCGTCTGTACAGAGAGCCATAATTGGCCAAAGCCAGGGTGGATTTGGCCAATTATGGCTCAGGGGGTTTAGTACATGCCCCACACTATATAAGGCCGCTTGTGTGGTGGCCTTGTGTAGTGTGTTGCGGCGGCAGAGAGAGATAGGCAGAGAGACAGTGTCATTTGATTTAAGTTAGATTAGTTAAAGTAGACAGGCAAGTCAGTTAGCTGCACTTACAGTTTATTGTGTATATATATGCATCTTAGGTGTTATATATATATATATATATATATATATATATATATATATATATGCACACACTGTATTCAATTTAGCTAGATCCGTTCCTGGTATTCTCTTCCTAATATACTGACAGGCAAGCAGGTGTTTTTACAGTATTTACAGAATTTACAGTTATTGATCTGTGTCCTTTGCACAGTGTGCATCTAAAGCTACCTGAAGAAAATTGCTGGTGTTCTTCTGATCCTATTAATACCACAGGCAGGCAGCTGCAGTATTTACAGTTAGTGTACTGTGTCTTCTGCACAGTGTGCACCTAAAGCTACCTGAAGACAATTGCTGGTGTTCTGATCCTATTAATACCACAAGCAGGCAGCTGCAGTATTTACAGTTAGTGGACTCTGTCCTCTGCACAGTGTGCACCTGAAGCTACCTGAAGACAATTCCCCATGTTCTCATCCTATTAATACCACAGGCAGGCAGCTGCAGTATTTCCAGTTAGTGTACTGTGTCTTTTGCACAGTGTGCACCTAAAGCTACCTAAAGACAATTGCTGGTGTTCTGATCCTATTAATACCACAGGCAGGCAGCTGCAGTATTTACAGTTAGTGTACTGTGTCCTCTGCACAGTGTGCACCTAAAGCTACCTGAAGACAATTGCTGCTGTTCTGATCCTATTAATACCACAGGCAGGCAGCTGCAGAATTTCCAGTTAGTGTACTGCGTCTTCTGCACAGTGTGCACCTAAAGCTACCTGAAGACAATTGCTGTTGTTCTGATGCTGGTAATACCACAGGCAGGCAGCTGCAGTATTTACAGTTAGTGTACTGTGTCTTCTGCACAGTGTGCACCTGAAGCTACCTGAAGACAATTGCTGGTGTTCTTCTGATCGTATTAGTACCACATGCAGGCAGCTGCAGTATTTACAGTTAGTGCACTGTGTCATCTGCACAGTGTGCACCTAAAGCTACCTGGAGACAATTTCTGGTGTTCTTCTGATCCTATTAGTACCACAGGCAGGCAGCTACAGTATTTCTAGTTAGTGTACTGTGTCTTCTGCACAGTGTGCACCTAAAGCTACCTGAAGAAAATTGATGGTGTTCTGATCCTATTAATACCACAGGCAGGCAGCTGCAGTATTTCTACTTAGTGTATTGAGTCTTCTGCACAGTGTGCACCTAAAGCTACCTGAAGACAATTGCTGGTGTTCTTCTGATCCTATTAGTACCACAGGCAGGCAGCTGCAGTATTTAAAGTTAGTGTACTGTGTCCTCTGCACAGTGTGCACCTAAAGCTACCTGAAGAAAATTTCTGGTGTTCTTCTGATCCTATTAGTACCACAGGCAGGCAGCTGCAGTATTTCTAGTTAGTGTACTGTGTCCTCTGCACAATGTGCACCTAAAGCTACCTGAAGACAATTGCTGGTGTTCTGATCCTATTAATACCACAGGCAGGCAGCTGAAGTATTTCCAGTTAGTGTACTGCGTCTTCTGCACAGTGTGCACCTGAAGCTATCTGAAGACAATTGCTGTTGTTCTGATCCTGGTAATACCACAGGCAGGCAGCTACAGTATTTACAGTTAGTGTACTGTGTCCTCTGTACAGTGTGCACCTAAAGCTACCTTTAGGTAGCTACCTGAAGACAATAGATGGTGTTCTTCTGATCCTATTATTACCACAGGCAGGCAGCTGCAGTATTTACTGTTAGTGTACTGTGTCCTCTGCACAGTGTGCACCTAAAGCTACCTGAAGAAAATTACTGGTGTTCTTCTGATCCTATTAGTATCACAGGCAGGCATCTGCTGTATTTACAGTTAGTGTACTCTGTCCTCTGCACAGTGTGCACCTAAAGCTACCTGAAGACAATTGATGGTGTTCTGATCCTATTAATACCACAGGCAGGCAGCTGCAGAATTTCTAGTTAGTGTACTGTGTCTTCTGCACAGTGTGCACCTAAAGCTACCTGAAGACAATTGCTGGTGTTCTTCTGATCCTATTAGTACCACAGGCAGGCAGCTGCAGTATTTACAGTTAGTGTACTGTGTCCTCTGCACAGTGTGCACCTAAAGCTACCTGAAGAAAATTACTGGTCTTCTTCTGATCCTATTAGTACCATAGGCAGGCAGCTGCAGTATTTACAGTTAGTGTATTGTGTCCTCTGCACAATGTGCACCTAAAGCTACCTGAAGACAATTACTGGTGTTCTGATCCTATTAATACCACAGGCAGGCAGCTACAGTATTCATAGTTAGTGTACTGTGTCCTCTGCACAGTGTGCACCTAAATCTACCCAAAGACAATTGCTGGTGTTCTTCTGATCCTATTAGTACCACAGGCAGGCATCTGCAGTATTTACAGTTAGTGTACTGTGTCCTCTGCACAGTGTGCACCTAAAGCTACCCGAAGACAATTGCTGGTGTTCTGATCCTATAAATACCACAGGCAGGCAGCTACAATATTTACAGTTAGTGTAATGTGTCCTCTGCACAGTGTGCACCTAAAGCTACCTGAAGACAAATGCTGGTGTTCTGATCCTATTAATACCACAGGCGGGCAGCTACAGTATTTACAGTTGGTGTACTGTGTCCTCTGCACAATGTGCGCCTAAAGCTACCCGAAGACAATTGCTGGTGTTCTTCTGATCCTATTAGTACCACAGGCAGGCAGCTGCAGTATTTACAGTTGGTGTACTGTGTCCTCTGCACAATGTGCACCTAAAGCTACCTGAAGACAATTGCTGGTGTTCTGATCCTATTAATACCACAGGCAGGCAGCTGAAGTATATCAAGTTAGTGTACTGCGTCTTCTGCACAGTGTTCACCTGAAGCTACCTGAAGACAATTGCTGTTGTTGTGATCCTGGTAATACCACAGGCAGGCAGCTGCAGTATTTACAGTTAGTGTACTGTGTCCTCTGCACAGTGTGCACCTAAAGTTACCCGAAGACAATTGCTGGTGTTCTTCTGATCCTATTAGTACCACAGGCAGGCAGCTGCAGTATTTACAGTTAGTGCACTGTGTCCTCTGCACAGTGTGCACCTAAAGCTACCCGAAGACAATTGCTGGTGTTCTGCTGATCCTATTAGTATCACAGGCAGGCAGCTGCAGTATTTACAGTTAGTGTACTGTGTCCTCTGCACAGTGTGCACCTAAAGCTACCTGATGAAAATTACTGGTCTTCTTCTGATCCTACTAGTACCACAGGCAGGCAGCTGCAGTATTTACAATTAGTGTACTGTGTCCTCTGCACAATGTGCACCTAAAGCTACCTGAAGACAATTGCTGGTGTTCTGATCCTATTAATACCACAGTTAGGCAGCTACAGTATTCATAGTTAGTGTACTGTGTCCTCAGCACAGTGTGCACCTAAATCTACCCGAAGACAATTGCTGGTGTTCTTCTGATCCTATTAGTACCACAGGAAGGCATGTGCAGTATTTACAGTTAGTGTACTGTGTCCTCTGCACAGTGTGCACCTAAAGCTACCCGAAGACAATTGCTGGTGTTCTGCTGAGCCTATTAGTACCACAGGCAGGCAGCTGCAGTATTTACAGTTAGTGTACTGTGTCCTCTGCACAGTGTGCACCTAAAGCTACCTGAAAACAATTGCTGTTGTTATGATCCTGGTAATACCACAGGCAGGCAGCTGCAGTATTTACAGTTAGTGTACTGTGTCCTCTGCACAGTGTGCACCTAAAGCTACCCGAAGACAGTTGCTGTTGTTCTGATCCTGGTAATACCACAGGCAGGCAGCTGCAGTATTTACAGTTAGTGTACTGTGTCCTCTGCACAGTGTGCACCTAAAGCTACCTGAAGACAATTGCTGGTGTTCTGATCCTATAAATACCACAGGCAGGCAGCTACAATATTTACAGTTAGTGTACTGTGTCCTCTGCACAGTGGGCACCTAAAGCTACATGAAGACAATTGCTGGTGTTCTGATCCTATTAATACCACAGGCAGGCAGCTGCAGTATTTACAGTTGGTGTACTGTGTCCTCTGCACAATGTGCACCTAAAGCTACCCGAAGACAATTGCTGGTGTTCTTCTGATCCTATTAGTACCACAGGCAGGCAGCTGCAGTATTTACAGTTGGTGTACTGTGTCCTCTGCACAATGTGCACCTAAAGCTACCTGAAGACAATTGCTGGTGTTCTGATCCTATTAATACCACAGGTAGGCAGCTGAAGTATTTCCAGTTAGTGTACTGCGTCTTCTGCACAGTGTGCACCTGAAGCTACCTGAAGACAATTGCTGTTGTTGTGATCCTGGTAATACCACAGGCAGGCAGCTGCAGTATTTACAGTTAGTGTACTGTGTCCTCTGAACAGTGTGCACCTAAAGCTACCTGAAGACAATTGCTGGTGTTCTTCTGATCCTATTAGTACCACAGGCAGGCAGCTGCAGTATTTCTAGTTAGTGTACTGTGTCTTCTGCACAGTGTGCACCTACAGCTACCTGAAGACAATTGCTGGTGTTCTGATCCTATTATTACCACAGGCAGGCAGCTGCAGTATTTACAGTTAGTGCACTGTGTCCTCTGCACAGTGTGCACCTAAAGCTACCTGAAGACAATTGCTGGTGTTCTTCTGATCCTATTAGTACCACAGGCAGGCAGCTGCAGTATTTACAGTTAGTGCACTGTGTCCTCTGCACAGTGTGCACCTAAAGCTACCTGAAGACAATTTCTGGTGTTCTTCTGATCCTATTAGTACCACAGGCAGGCAGCTGCAGTATTTCTAGTTAGTGTACTGTGTCTTCTGCACAGTGTGCACCTACAGCTACCTGAAGACAATTGCTGGTGTTCTGATCCTATTAATACCACAGGCAGGCAGCTGCAGTATTTACAGTTAGTGTACTCTGTCCTCTGCACAGTGTGCACCTAAAGCTACCTGAAGACAATTGCTGGTGTTCTGATCCTATTAGTACCACAGGCAGGCAGCTGCAGTATTTCTAGTTAGTGTACTGTGTCTTCTGCACAGTGTGCACCTAAAGCTACCTGAAGACAATTCCTCATGTTCTCATCCTATTAATACCACAGGCAGGCAGCTGCAGTATTTCCAGTTAGTGTACTGTGTCTTCTGCACAGTGTGCACCTAAAGCTACCTGAAGACAATTGCTGGTGTTCTGATCCTATTAATAGCACAGGCAGGCAGCTGCAGTATTTACAGTTAGTGTACTGTGTCCTCTGTACAGTGTGCACCTAAAGCTACCTGAAGACAATTGCTGGTGTTTTGATCCTATTAATACCACAGGCAGGCAGCTGCAGTATTTACAGTTAGTGTACTGTGTCCTCTGCACAGTGTGCACCTAAAGCTACCTGAAGAAAATTACTGGTGTTCTTCTGATACTATTAGTACCACAGGCAGGCAGCTGCAGTATTTACAGTTAGTGTACTGTGTCCTCTGCACAGTGTGCACCTAAAGCTACCTGGAGAAAATTACTGGTGTTCTTCTGATCCTATTAGTACCACAGGCAGGCAGCTGCAGTATTTACAGTTAGTGTACTGTGTCCTCTGCACACTGTGCACCTCAAGCTACCCGAAGACAATTGCTGGTGTTCTTCTGATCCTATTTGTACCACAGACAGGCAGCTACAGTATGTACAGTTAGTGTACTCTGCACAGGGTGCACTTAAAGCTACCTTAAGAAAATTACTGGTGTTCTTCTGATCCTATTAGTACCACAGGCAGGCAGCTGCTTTATTTACAGTTAGTGTACTGTGTCCTCTGCACAATGTGCACCTAAAGCTACCTGAAGACAATTGCTGGTGTTCTGATCCTATTAATACCACAGGCAGGCAGCTGAAGTATTTCCAGTTAGTGTACTGCGTCTTCTGCACAGTGTGCACCTGAAGCTACCTGAAGACAATTCCTGTTGTTGTGATCCTGGTAATACCACAGGCAGGCAGCTGCAGTACCTAAAGCTACCTGAAGACAATTGCTGGTGTTCTTCTGATCCAATTAGTACCACAGGCAGGCAGCTGCAGTATTTCTAGTTAGTGTACTGTGTCTTCTGCACAGTGTGCACCTAAAGCTACCTGAAGACAATTGATGGTGTTCTGATCCTATTAATACCACAGTCAGGCAGCTACAGTATTTCTAGTTAGTGTATTGAGTCTTCTGCACAGTGTGCACCTAAAGCTACCTGAAGACAATTGCTGGTGTTCTTCTGATCCTATTAGTACCACAGGCAGGCAGCTGCAGTATTTACAGTTAGTGAACTGTGTCCTCTGCACAGTGTGCACCTAAAGCTACCTGAAGAAAATTACTGGTGTTCTTCTGATCCTATTAGTACCACAGGCAGGCAGCTGCAGTATTTCTAGTTAGTGTACTGTGTCCTCTGCACAATGTGCACCTAAAGCTACCTGAATACAATTGCTGGTGTTCTGATCCTATTAATACCACAGGCAGGTAGCTGAAGTATTTCCAGTTAGTGTACTGCGTCTTCTGCACAGTGTGCACCTAAAGCTACCTGAAGACAATTGCTGTTGTTCTGATCCTGGTAATACCACAGGCAGGCAGCTGCAGTATTTACAGTTAGTGTACTGTGTCCTCTGTACAGTGTGCACCTAAAGCTACCTTTAGGTAGCTACCTGAAGACAATTGATGGTGTTCTTCTGATCCTATTATTACCACAGGCAGGCAGCTGCAGTATTTACAGTTAGTGTACTCTGTCCTCTGCACAGTGTGCACCTAAAGCTACCTGAAGAAAATTACTGGTGTTCTTCTGATCCTATTAGTATCACAGGCAGGCATCTGCAGTATTTACAGTTAGTGTACTCTGTCTTCTGTACAGTGTGCACCTAAAGCTACCTTTAGGTAGCTACCTGAAGACAATTGATGGTGTTCTTCTGATCCTATTATTACCACAGGCAGGCAGCTACAGAATTTCTAGTTAGTGTACTGTGTCTTCTGCACAGTGTGCACCTAAAGCTACCTGAAGACAATTGCTGGTCTTCTTTTGATCCCATTAGTACCACAGGCAGGCAGCTGCAGTATTTACAGTTAGTGTACTGATCCTATTAATACCACAGGCAGGCAGCTACAGTATTCATAGTCAGTGTACTGTGTCCTCTGCACAGTGTGCACCTAAAGTTGCCCGAAGACAATTGCTGGTGTTCTTCTGATCCTATTAGTACCACAGGCAGGCAGCTGCAGTATTTACAGTTAGTGTACTGTGTCCTCTGCACAGTGTGCACCTAAAGCTACCCGAAGACAATTGCTGGTGTTCTTCTGATGCTATTACTACCACAGGCAGGCAGCTGCACTATTTATAGTTAGTGTACTCTGTCCTCTGCACAGTGTGCACCTAAAGCTACCTGAAGACAATTCCTCATGTTCTCATCCTATTAATACCACAGGCAGGCAGCTGCAGTATTTCCAGTTAGTGTACTGTGTCTTCTGCACAGTGTGCACCTAAAGCTACCTGAAGACAATTGCTGGTGTTCTGATCCTATTAATACCACAGGCAGGCAGCTGCAGTATTTACAGTTGGTGTACTGTGTCCTCTGCACAATGTGCACCTAAAGCTACCCGAAGACAATTGCTGGTGTTCTTCTGATCCTATTAGTACCACAGGCAGGCAGCTGCAGTATTTCTAGTTAGTGTACTGTGTCTTCTGCACAGTGTGCACCTACAGCTACCTGAAGACAATTGCTGGTGTTCTGATCCTATTAATACCACAGGCAGGCAGCTGCAGTATTTACAGTTAGTGTACTCTGTCCTCAGCACAGTGTGCACCTAAAGCTACCTGAAGACAATTGCTGGTGTTCTGATCCTATTAGTACCACAGGCAGGAAGCTGCAGTATTTCTCGTTAGTGTACTGTGTCTTCTGCACAGTGTGCACCTAAAGCTACCTGAAGACAATTCCTCATATTCTCATCCTATTAATACCACAGGCAGGCAGCTGCAGTATTTCCAGTTAGTGTACTGTGTCTTCTGCACAGTGTGCACCTAAAGCTACCTGAAGACAATTGCTGGTGTTCTGATCCTATTAATAGCACAGGCAGGCAGCTGCAGTATTTACAGTTAGTGTACTGTGTCCTCTGCACAGTGTGCACCTAAAGCTACCTGAAGACAATTGCTGGTGTTCTGATCCTATTAATACCACAGGCAGGCAGCTGCATTATTTAAAGTTAGTGTACTGTGTCCTCTGCACAGTGTGCACCTAAAGCTACCTGAAAAAAATTACTGGTGTTCTTCTGATACTATTAGTACCACAGGCAGGCAGCTGCAGTATTTACAGTTAGTGTACTGTGTCCTCTGCACAGTGTGCACCTAAAGCTACCTGGAGAAAATTACTGGTGTTCTTCTGATCCTATTAGTACCACAGGCAGGCAGCTGCAGTATTTACAGTTAGTGTACTGTGTCCTCTGCACAATGTGCACCTAAAGCTACCTGAAGACAATTGCTGGTGTTCTGATCCTATTAATACCACAGGCAGGCAGCTGAAGTATTTACAGTTAGTGTACTGTGTCTTCTGCACAGTGTGCACCTGAAGCTACCTGAAGACAATTGCTGTTGTTCTGATCCTATTAATACCACAGGCAGGAAGCTGCAGTATTTACAGTTAGTGTACTGTGTCCTCTGCACACTGTGCACCTCAAGCTACCCGAAGACAATTGCTGGTGTTCTTCTGATCCTATTTGTACCACAGACAGGCAGCTGCAGTATGTACAGTTAGTGTACTCTGCACAGGGTGCACTTAAAGCTACCTTAAGAAAATTACTGGTGTTCTTCTGATCCTATTAGTACCACAGGCAGGCAGCTGCGGTATTTACAGTTAGTGTACTGTGTCCTCTGCACAATGTGCACCTAAAGCTACCTGAAGACAATTGCTGGTGTTCTGATCCTATTAATACCACAGGCAGGCAGCTGAAGTATTTCCAGTTAGTGTACTGCGTCTTCTGCACAGTGTGCACCTGAAGCTACCTGAAGCTACCTGAAGACAATTCCTGTTGTTCTGATCCTGGTAATACCACAGGCAGGCAGCTGCAGTACCTAAAGCTACCTGAAGACAATTGCTGGTGTTCTTCTGATCCAATTAGTACCACAGGCAGGCAGCTGCAGTATTTCTAGTTAGTGTACTGTGTCTTCTGCACAGTGTGCACCTAAAGCTACCTGAAGACAATTGATAGTGTTCTGATCCTATTAATACCACAGTCAGGCAGCTGCAGTATTTCTAGTTAGTGTATTGAGTCTTCTGCACAGTGTGCACCTAAAGCTACATGAAGACAATTGCTGGTGTTCTTCTGATCCTATTAGTACCACAGGCAGGCAGCTGCAGTATTTACAGTTAGTGTACTGTGTCCTCTGCACAGTGTGCACCTAAAGCTACCTAAAGAAAATTACTGGTGTTCTTCTGATCCTATTAGTACCACAGGCAGGCAGCTGCAGTATTTCTAGTTAGTGTACTGTGTCCTCTGCACAATGTGCACCTAAAGCTACCTGAATACAATTGCTGGTGTTCTGATCCTATTAATACCACAGGCAGGTAGCTGAAGTATTTCCAGTTAGTGTACTGCGTCTTCTGCACAGTGTGCACCTAAAGCTACCTGAAGACAATTGCTGTTGTTCTGATCCTGGTAATACCACAGGCAGGCAGCTGCAGTATTTACAGTTAGTGTACTGTGTCCTCTGTACAGTGTGCACCTAAAGCTACCTTTAGGTAGCTACCTGAAGACAATTGATGGTGTTCTTCTGATCCTATTATTACCACAGGCAGGCAGCTGCAGTATTTACAGTTAGTGTAGTCTGTCCTCTGCACAGTGTGAACCTAAAGCTACATGAAGAAAATTACTGGTGTTCTTCTGATCCTATTAGTATCACAGGCAGGCATCTGCAGTATTTACAGTTAGTGTACTCTGTCTTCTGTACAGTGTGCACCTAAAGCTACCTTTAGGTAGCTACCTGAAGACAATTGATGGTGTTCTTCTGATCCTATTATTACCACAGCCAGGCAGCTGCAGAATTTCTAGTTAGTGTACTGTGTCTTCTGCACAGTGTGCACCTAAAGCTACCTGAAGACAATTGCTGGTCTTCTTTTGATCCTATTAGTACCACAGGCAGGCAGCTGCAGTATTTACAGTTAGTGTACTGATCCTATTAATACCACAGGCAGGCAGCTACAGTATTCATAGTTAGTGTACTGTGTCCTCTGCACAGTGTGCACCTAAATCTACCCGAAGACAATTGCTGGTGTTCTTCTGATCCTATTAGTACCACAGGCAGGCAGCTGCAGTATTTACAGTTAGTGTACTGTGTCCTCTGCACAGTGTGCACCTAAAGCTACCCGAAGACAATTGCTGGTGTGCTGATCCTATTAATAGCACAGGCAGGCAGCTGCAGTATTTACAGTTACTGTACTGTGTCCTCTGCACAGTGTGCACCTAAAGATACCCGAAGACAAATGCTGGTGTTCTGATCCTATTAATACCACAGACAGGCAGCTGCAGTATTTACAGTTAGTGTACTGTGTCCCCTGCACAGTGTGCACCTAAAGCTACCCGAAGACAATTGCTGGTGTTCTGATCCTATTAATACCACAGGCAGGCAGCTACAATATTTACAGTTAGTGTACTGTGTCCTCTGCACAGTGTGCACCTAAAGCTACCTGAAGACAATTGCTGTTGTTCTGATCCTATTAATACCACAGGCAGGCAGCTGCAGTATTTACAGTTGGTGTACTGTGTCCTCTGCACACTGTGCACCTAAAGCTACCCGAAGACAATTTCTGGTGTTCTTCTGATCCTATTAGTACCACAGGCAGGCAGCTGCAGTATTTACAGTTGGTGTACTGTGTCCTCTGCACAATGTGCACCTAAAGCTACCTGAAGACAATTGCTGGTGTTCAGATCCTATTAATACCACACGCAGGCAGCTGAAGTATTTCCAGTTAGTGTACTGCGTCTTCTGCACAGTGTGCACCTGAAGCTACCTGAAGACAATTGCTGTTGTTCTGTTCCTGGTAATACCACAGGCAGGCAGCTGCAGTATTTACAGTTAGTGTACTGTGTCCTCTGCACAGTGTGCACCTAAAGTTGCCCGAAGACAATTGCTGGTGTTCTTCTGATCCTATTAGTACCACAGGCAGGCAGCTGCAGTATTTACAGTTAGTGTACTGTGTCCTCTGCACAGTGTACACCTAAAGCTACCCGAAGACAATTGCTGGTGTTCTTCTGATCCTATTACTACCACAGGCAGGCAGCTGCACTATTTATAGTTAGTGTACTCTGTCCTCTGCACAGTGTGCACCTAAAGCTACCTGAAGACAATTCCTCATGTTCTCATCCTATTAATACCACAGGCAGGCAGCTGCAGTATTTCCAGTTAGTGTACTGTGTCTTCTGCACAATGTGCACCTAAAGCTACCTGAAGACAATTGCTGGTGTTCTGATCCTATTAATACCACAGGCAGGCAGCTGAAGTATTTCCAGTTAGTGTACTGCGTCTTCTGCACAGTGTGCACCTGAAGCTACCTGAAGCTACCTGAAGACAATTCCTGTTGTTCTGATCCTGGTAATACCACAGGCAGGCAGCTGCAGTACCTAAAGCTACCTGAAGACAATTGCTGGTGTTCTTCTGATCCAATTAGTACCACAGGCAGGCAGCTGCAGTATTTCTAGTTAGTGTACTGTGTCTTCTGCACAGTGTGCACCTAAAGCTACCTGAAGACAATTGATAGTGTTCTGATCCTATTAATACCACAGTCAGGCAGCTGCAGTATTTCTAGTTAGTGTATTGAGTCTTCTGCACAGTGTGCACCTAAAGCTACCTGAAGACAATTGCTGGTGTTCTGATCCTATTAATACCACAGGCAGACAGCTGCAGTATTTACAGTTGGTGTACTGTGTCCTCTGCACAATGTGCACCTAAAGCTACCCGAAGACAATTGCTGGTGTTCTTCTGATCCTATTAGTACCACAGGCAGGCAGCTGCAGTATTTACAGTTGGTGTACTGTGTCCTCTGCACAATGTGCACCTAAAGCTACCTGAAGACAATTGCTGGTGTTCTGATCCTATTAATACCACAGGCAGGCAGCTGAAGTATTTCCAGTTAGTGTACTGCGTCTTCTGCACAGTGTGCACCTAAAGCTACCTGAAGACAATTGCTGTTGTTGTGATCCTGGTAATACCACAGGCAGGCAGCTGCAGTATTTACAGTTAGTGTACTGTGTCCTCTGCACAGTGTGCACCTAAAGCTACCTGAAGACAATTGCTGGTGTTCTTCTGATCCTATTAGTACCACAGGCAGGCAGCTGCAGTATTTCTAGTTAGTGTACTGTGTCTTCTGCACAGTGTGCACCTACAGCTACCTAAAGACAATTGCTGGTGTTCTGATCCTATTAATACCACAGGCAGGCAGCTGCAGTATTTACAGTTAGTGTACTCTGTCCTCTGCACAGTGTGCACCTAAAGCTACCTGAAGACAATTGCTGGTGTTCTGATCCTATTAGTACCACAGGCAGGAAGCTGCAGTATTTCTAGTTAGTGTACTGTGTCTTCTGCACAGTGTGCACCTAAAGCTACCTGAAGACAATTCCTCATATTCTCATCCTATTAATACCACAGGCAGGCAGCTGCAGTATTTCCAGTTAGTGTACTGTGTCTTCTGCACAGTGTGCACCTAAAGCTACCTGAAGACAATTGCTGGTGTTCTGATCCTATTAATAGCACAGGCAGGCAGCTGCAGTATTTACAGTTAGTGTACTGTGTCCTTTGCACAGTGTGCACCTAAAGCTACCTGAAGACAATTGCTGGTGTTCTGATCCTATTAATACCACAGGCAGGCAGCTGCAGTATTTACAGTTAGTGTACTGTGTCCTCTGCACAGTGTGCACCTAAAGCTACCTGAAGAAAATTACTGGTGTTCTTCTGATACTATTAGTACCACAGGCAGGCAGCTGCAGTATTTACAGTTAGTGTACTGTGTCCTCTGCACAGTGTGCACCTAAAGCTACCTGGAGAAAATTAATGGTGTTCTTCTGATCCTATTAGTACCACAGGCAGGCAGCTGCAGTATTTACAGTTAGTGTACTGTGTCCTCTGCACAATGTGCACCTAAAGCTACCTGAAGACAATTGCTGGTGTTCTGATCCTATTAATACCACAGGCAGGCAGCTACAGTATTCATAGTTAGTGTACTGTGTCTTCTGCACAGTGTGCACCTGAAGCTACCTGAAGACAATTGCTGTTGTTCTGATCCTATTAATACCACAGGCAGGAAGCTGCAGTATTTACAGTTAGTGTACTGTGTCCTCTGCACAATGTGCACCTAAAGCTACCTGAAGACAATTGCTGGTGTTCTGATCCTATTAATACCACAGGCAGGCAGCTGAAGTATTTACAGTTAGTGTACTGTGTCTTCTGCACAGTGTGCACCTGAAGCTACCTGAAGACAATTGCTGTTGTTCTGATCCTATTAATACCACAGGCAGGAAGCTGCAGTATTTACAGTTAGTGTACTGTGTCCTCTGCACACTGTGCACCTCAAGCTACCCGAAGACAATTGCTGGTGTTCTTCTGATCCTATTTGTACCACAGACAGGCAGCTGCAGTATGTACAGTTAGTGTACTCTGCACAGGGTGCACTTAAAGCTACCTTAAGAAAATTACTGGTGTTCTTCTGATCCTATTAGTACCACAGGCAGGCAGCTGCGGTATTTACAGTTAGTGTACTGTGTCCTCTGCACAATGTGCACCTAAAGCTACCTGAAGACAATTGCTGGTGTTCTGATCCTATTAATACCACAGGCAGGCAGCTGAAGTATTTCCAGTTAGTGTACTGCGTCTTCTGCACAGTGTGCACCTGAAGCTACCTGAAGCTACCTGAAGACAATTCCTGTTGTTCTGATCCTGGTAATACCACAGGCAGGCAGCTGCAGTACCTAAAGCTACCTGAAGACAATTGCTGGTGTTCTTCTGATCCAATTAGTACCACAGGCAGGCAGCTGCAGTATTTCTAGTTAGTGTACTGTGTCTTCTGCACAGTGTGCACCTAAAGCTACCTGAAGACAATTGATGGTGTTCTGATCCTATTAATACCACAGTCAGGCAGCTGCAGTATTTCTAGTTAGTGTATTGAGTCTTCTGCACAGTGTGCACCTAAAGCTACATGAAGACAATTGCTGGTGTTCTTCTGATCCTATTAGTACCACAGGCAGGCAGCTGCAGTATTTACAGTTAGTGTACTGTGTCCTCTGCACAGTGTGCACCTAAAGCTACCTAAAGAAAATTACTGGTGTTCTTCTGATCCTATTAGTACCACAGGCAGGCAGCTGCAGTATTTCTAGTTAGTGTACTGTGTCCTCTGCACAATGTGCACCTAAAGCTACCTGAATACAATTGCTGGTGTTCTGATCCTATTAATACCACAGGCAGGTAGCTGAAGTATTTCCAGTTAGTGTACTGCGTCTTCTGCACAGTGTGCACCTAAAGCTACCTGAAGACAATTGCTGTTGTTCTGATCCTGGTAATACCACAGGCAGGCAGCTGCAGTATTTACAGTTAGTGTACTGTGTCCTCTGTACAGTGTGCACCTAAAGCTACCTTTAGGTAGCTACCTGAAGACAATTGATGGTGTTCTTCTGATCCTATTATTACCACAGGCAGGCAGCTGCAGTATTTACAGTTAGTGTAGTCTGTCCTCTGCACAGTGTGCACCTAAAGCTACCTGAAGAAAATTACTGGTGTTCTTCTGATCCTATTAGTATCACAGGCAGGCATCTGCAGTATTTACAGTTAGTGTACTCTGTCTTCTGTACAGTGTGCACCTAAAGCTACCTTTAGGTAGCTACCTGAAGACAATTGATGGTGTTCTTCTGATCCTATTATTACCACAGGCAGGCAGCTGCAGAATTTCTAGTTAGTGTACTGTGTCTTCTGCACAGTGTGCACCTAAAGCTACCTGAAGACAATTGCTGGTCTTCTTTTGATCCTATTAGTACCACAGGCAGACAGCTGCAGTATTTACAGTTAGTGTACTGATCCTATTAATACCACAGGCAGGCAGCTACAGTATTCATAGTTAGTGTACTGTGTCCTCTGCACAGTGTGCACCTAAATCTACCCGAAGACAATTGCTGGTGTTCTTCTGATCCTATTAGTACCACAGGCAGGCAGCTGCAGTATTTACAGTTAGTGTACTGTGTCCTCTGCACAGTGTGCACCTAAAGCTACCTGAAGACAAATGCTGGTGTTCTGATCCTATTAATACCACAGACAGGCAGCTGCAGTATTTACAGTTAGTGTACTGTGTCCCCTGCACAGTGTGCACCTAAAGCTACCTGAAGACAATTGCTGGTGTTCTGATCCTATTAATACCACAGCAGGCAGCTACAATATTTACAGTTAGTGTACTGTGTCCTCTGCACAGTGTGCACCTAAAGCTACCTGAAGACAATTGCTGTTGTTCTGATCCTATTAATACCACAGGCAGGCAGCTGCAGTATTTACAGTTGGTGTACTGTGTCCTCTGCACACTGTGCACCTAAAGCTACCCGAAGACAATTTCTGGTGTTCTTCTGATCCTATTAGTACCACAGGCAGGCAGCTGCAGTATTTACAGTTGGTGTACTGTGTCCTCTGCACAATGTGCACCTAAAGCTACCTGAAGACAATTGCTGGTGTTCAGATCCTATTAATACCACACGCAGGCAGCTGAAGTATTTCCAGTTAGTGTACTGCGTCTTCTGCACAGTGTGCACCTGAAGCTACCTGAAGACAATTGCTGTTGTTCTGTTCCTGGTAATACCACAGGCAGGCAGCTGCAGTATTTACAGTTAGTGTACTGTGTCCTCTGCACAGTGTGCACCTAAAGTTGCCCGAAGACAATTGCTGGTGTTCTTCTGATCCTATTAGTACCACAGGCAGGCAGCTGCAGTATTTACAGTTAGTGTACTGTGTCCTCTGCACAGTGTACACCTAAAGCTACCCAAAGACAATTGCTGGTGTTCTTCTGATCCTATTACTACCACAGGCAGGCAGCTGCACTATTTATAGTTAGTGTACTCTGTCCTCTGCACAGTGTGCACCTAAAGCTACCTGAAGACAATTCCTCATGTTCTCATCCTATTAATACCACAGGCAGGCAGCTGCAGTATTTCCAGTTAGTGTACTGTGTCTTCTGCACAGTGTGCACTTAAAGCTACCTGAAGACAATTGCTGGTGTTCTGATCCTATTAATAGCACAGGCAGGCAGCTGCAGTATTTACAGTTAGTGTACTGTGTCCTCTGCACAGTGTGCACCTAAAGCTACCTGAAGACAATTGCTGGTGTTCTGATCCTATTAATACCACAGGCAGGCAGCTGCAGTATTTACAGTTAGTGTACTGTGTCCTCTGCACAGTGTGCACCTAAAGCTACCTGAAGACAATTGCTGCTGTTCTGATCCTATTAATACCACAGGCAGGCAGCTGCAGAATTTCCAGTTAGTGTACTGTGTCCTCTGCACAGTGTGCACCTAAAGCTACCTGAAGACAATTGCTGGTGTTCTTCTGATCCTATTATTACCACAGGCAGGCAGCTGCAGTATTTACAGTTAGTGTACTGTATCCTCTGCACAGTGTGCACCTAAAGCTACCTGAAGAAAATTACTGGTGTTCTTCTGATCCTATTAGTATCACAGGCAGGCAGCTGCAGTATTTACAGTTAGTGTACTCTGTCCTCTGCACAGTGTGCACTTAAACCTTCCTGAAGACAATTGATGGTGTTCTGATCCTATTAATACCAAGAGCAGGCAGCTGCAGTATTTCTAGTTGGTGTACTGTGTCTTCTGCACAATGTGCACCTAAAGCTACATGAAGACATTTGCTGGTGTTCTTCTGATCCTATTAGTACCACAGGCAGGAAGCTGCAGTATATACAGTTAGTGTACTGTGTCCTCTGCACAGTGTGCACCTAAAGCTACCTGAGGAAAATTACTGGTCTTCTTCTGATCCTATTAGTACCACAGGCAGGCAGCTGCAGTATTTACAGTTAGTGTATTGTGTCCTCTGCACAATGTGCACCTAAAGCTACCTGAAGACAATTGCTGGTGTTCTGATCCTATTAATACCACAGGCAGGCAGCTGAAGTATTTCCAGTTAGTGTACTGCGTCTTCTGCACACTGTGCACCTGAAGCTACGTGAAGACAATTGCTGTTGTTCTGATCCTGGTAATACCACAGGCAGGCAGCTGCAGCATTTACAGTTAGTGTACTGTGTCCTCTGCACAGTGTGCTAAAGCTACCCGAAGACAATTGCTGGTGTTCTTCTGATCCTATTAGTACCACAGGTAGGCAGCTGCAGTATTTACAGTTAGTGTACTGTGTCCTCTGCACAATGTGCACTTAAAGCTACCTGAAGACAATTTCTGGTGTTCCTGTGATACTATTAGTACCACAGACAGGCAGCTGCAGTATTTACCGTTAGTGTACTGTGTCCTCTGCACAGTGTGCACCTAAAGCTACCCGAAGACAATTGCTGTTGTTCTGATCCTGGTAATACCACTGGCAGGCAGCTGCAGTATTTACAGTTAGTGTACTGTATTCAATTCATGTACTCACCCTATGGTCCATGCCAACAGACCTTAATTTGTACAGTAAACGTTTATGGGGAACTGTGTCAAATGCTTTTTCAAAATCCAGATACACCACGTCTACGGGCCTTCCTTTATCTAGATGGCAACTCACCTCCTCATAGAAGGTTAGTAGATTTGTTTGGCAAGAACGATTCTTCATGAATCCATGCTGATTACTGCTAATGATACCATTCTCATTTCTAAAATCTTGTATATAGTCCCTTATCATCCCCTCCAAGAGTTTACATACTATTGATGTTAGGCTAACTGGTCTGTAATTCCCAGGGATGTATTTTGGGCCCTTTTTAAATATTGGTGCTACATTGGCTTTTTTCCAATCAGCTGGTACCATTCCAGTCAGTAGACTGTCAGTAAAAATTAGGAACAATGGTCTGGCAATCACTTGACTGAGTTCCCTAAGTACCCTCGGATGCCAGCCATCTGGTCCCGGTGATTTATTAATGTTAAGTTTCTCAAGTCGAATTTTAGGTCTGTCCTCTGTTAACCATGGAGGTGCTTCCTGTGTTGTGTCATGAGGATAAACACTGCAGTTTTGGTGACTGAAGCCCCCCGATTCCCTCGTGAAGACTGAGGAGAAGAATAAATTCAATACCTTCGCCATCTCCCCATCCTTTGTAACCAGATGTCCTTTCTCATTCTTTATGGGGCCAATATGGTCTGTCCTCCCTTTTTTACTGTTTACATACTTAAAGAATTTCTTGGGATTTTTTTTTGCTCTCCTCCGCTATGTGTCTTTCATGTTCTATCTTAGCCGTCCTAATTGCACTCTTACATTTCTTGTTGCCTTCTTTATAAAGTCTGAATGCTGAGAATGATCGCTCAAACTTGTATTTTTTGAAGGACTTCTCCTTTGCTTTTATATGCATTTTTACATTGGAGTTAAGCCATCCAGGACTTTTGTTCGCTCTTTTAAATTTATTACCCAATGGGATACATTGGCTAATTCCCTTATTTAATATGCTCTTAAAGCAAACCCATCTCTCCTCCGTATTCTTTGTTCCTAATATTTTATCCCAATTTATGCCTTTTAGCAAGGTTTGTAGTTTAGGGAAGTTGGCTCTTTTGAAATTCAGTGTCTTTGTATTCCCTTTATGTTTCCTATTTGTGTGATTTATACTGAAACTAATTGACCTGTGATCGCTGTTATCTAAATTGCCTTGTGTGGTGTTCTGATCCTATTAATACCACAGGCAGGCAGATGCAGTATTTACAGTTAGTGTACTGTGTCCTCTGCACAGTGTGCACCTAAATCTACCTAAAAACAATTGCTGGTGTTCTCATACTAATAATACTACAGGCAGGCAGTTGATTCTGCTAGCTGCAGTATAATCAGTATATGTATATACATGCCAGCTGTGTGCAGCTACATCTCACTGCAGGCCATTAGTATGTCTGGAAGGCCAACAAGGAGAGGCAGACAGTCACAAGCCAATAAAAGAGGGCAAGCAGGCTCTGTGTCTAGAGGCAACAGTGCTGGTCGTGGACACGGTGCATCCTCATCAGCACGTGGCCGTGGGATACGCTTGTCCTTTTTTTCGGCAGCTGGCCGTTTTGAGCCGCAACATGCCGAAGACTTAGTAGAGTGGATGACCAAGCTCTCCTCATCCTCCTCATCCTCTCTCACCCAGGCTCAATATACTTTGTCAGGCAAAGCAGCTACCAACGTGGCCTCTTCCCTCTGCTCAATGGCATCAGTCACTCCTTCCCTAGCCCCACCATGTCCTCCTGAGGAGTCCCCCGGACTGTTTGACCACAGTGTTGGGTACATGTTCCAGGAGGATGCCCAGCGTTTTGAAGGCTCCGATGATGGTACCCAGCTAGAGGAAGGCAGTAACGTGAGCCCAGAGAGAGGGGTGCCCAAGAAGGACAGCAATCTGGCAGTCATCTTCCCCCAGCTGCAGCATACTGCCAGCTTTGCTCCAGTGATGAGAAGCAAGGGGATGATGAGGAAGTCACTGACTCCACGTGGGTGCCTGATAGGAGAGGGGAGGAGGAGGAGGCACATCTCCAACAAGGCAGGATGCCCTCCAGGGGCCAGCTTAAGGGCAGCACACTGACTGCATCACACCGCAGAGCTCCGCATGTGCAGGGTGCTGCTGTCTCCGCGCATTATTCCAAAAGTTCTTTGGCGTGGGCCTTTTTTGAGACGAGTGCATCAGATCGCACTGCTGCTATTTGCAACATATTTCTCAAGCGTATCTCGCGTGGCCAAAACATCACCCGCTTGGGCACCACATGCTTGACCAGACATATGTCGACCTGCCATGCAGTTCGTTGGCAAGTGTACCTAAAAGACCCACACCAAAGAACAAAGAGGACCTCTCCTTGCTCCTCATCAGCTGGGATCTCCAACCCCACTATACCTTCAGTCCTCTCTGAAACCTGCACTGAGAGGAATGAAGGTGTAATATTAGGTGTGTCACAGCCAAGTACTTACAGGCAATCTGCTATCGGTACACCAACGTCACATTGTACCAGGCAAATTTCCCTGCCCCAGCTGCTGCACAGCTGAAAGAAGTTTGCTCCCAGCCATCCACCTGCCCAGCGGTTGAATGCTAGCTTGGCTAAATTGCTAGCACTTCAACTGCTGCCTTTTTAGTTGGTAGACTCTGCCCCCTTATGTGAGTTTGTGGAATGTGCGGTTCCTCAGTGGCAGGTTCCCAAACGCCACTTTTTCTCATGGAAGGCGGTTCCGGCTCCCTACCGGCATGTGGAAGGCAATGTCTTGGCCTCTCTGGACAGTAAGTTGCATATTACCGCTGACTCATGGTCCAGCAGGCATGGTCAGGGACGTTACCTATCTTTCACTGCGCACTGGGGGACTCTTCTGGCAGCTGGGAAGGATGCAGGATAGGGTGCAGTAGTGTTGGAGGTTGTTCCACCACCGTGCCTCCAAAATTCTACTAGTGGTGATTCTGCCATACCTCTCTCCTCCATCCTCTCTTCCTCCATGGCCTCTTCCTGTGCTGATTTGTCCTCGGAACCAGCAGTGCTCCATAGGCGTTCAAGGGGCTACGCAAGCATGCAGGCAAAAAGATGTAATGCGGTGCTTGAGCTGGTGTGCTTGGGGGACAGGAGCCACACTGGGGCAGAGATTCTGTCAGCACTGTAGGGGCAGGTTCAGAGGTTTTTGATGCCACGCCAGCTTAAGCCAGGTATGGTGGTTTGCGACAATGGTACCAACCTCCTCTCCGCCCTCCGACAGGGACAACTGACCCATGTGCCCTGTTTGGCTCATGTCCTTAACTTGGTGGTGCAGCGGTTCTTGGGCAGGTACCCTGGCTTACAGGATGTCCTGAGGCAGACCAGGAAAGTCTGAGTGCATTTCCGCTGGTCATATAATGCCAGTGCTCGGTTGGCTGACCTCCAAAAAGAATTTAACCTGCCCAAGAACCGCCTAATCTGTGACATGCCCACCAGGTGGAACTCAACGTTGGCCATGCTGCAGCGGCTGCACACGCAGCAGAGGGCCATCAATGAGTACCTATGTGACTATGGCACCAGGACAGGGTCAGGGGAGCTATGATCAGGGATGAATGCACTGTCCTGTCACCATTTGAGGAGGCCACGAGGATGGTGAGCAGTGACAGTCCATGCATCAATGACACTGTCCCTCTTGTCCATCTGTTGGAGCACACGCTGCGTGGAATAATGGACAGGGCACTTGAGACAGAACAGAGGGAGGAAGAGGAGGACTTCCTTACCTCTCAAGGCCCCCTTTATTCAGACAGTGTTCCTGCATGCCCACCGATCACACAGGAGGAGGAGGAGGATTGTGTCAGCATGGAGGTGGAGCCTGGCCCTCAGCATCAGCAGCAGTCTTCAAGGGATCATTTATAGTCCGAAGAAACCCATGGACTTGTACATGGCTGGGAGGAGGTGGCTGTGGATCATGTTGTTCTTAGTGACCCAGATTGGACCAAATGCCTCAGCAAACCTACGCTGCATGGCCTCCCTGATCCTACAAAGCCTGTGGAAGGATCCTCGTATTCGTGGTATCAAGGGGAGGTATCATTATTGGCTGGCAACCCTCCTTGATCCACGTTACAAGGGTAAGGTGGCAGACCTTATCTTTCTGTCGCAGAGGGAGCGGAGGATGAAACATTTTCGGGAAGCCTTGCAGAAAGGTGTGTGCAACGCGTTTCCAGAGCCAGGAGGGTTACAGATTCCTGGTCCTCAGTCAGTCACAGAAGGAGCGGTGGAGATAGTGGCCGTCTGACCAATGCGTTCAGACAATTTTTTAGTCCGCAGCCCCAAGGTATGATCGGTTTCAGCAACCATTGCCAGCGTCTGATTCACATGGTGCAGGAATACCTAGGGGCAAGATCAGACTTGGACACCTTTCACCCCGAAAATCCTCTGGGTTACTGGGTCTTGAGGATGGATCACTGGCCAGAGCTTGCACAGTATGCAATTGAGCTACTGGCCTGTCCTGCATCCAGCGTTCTTTCGGAACACACATTCAGTGCTGCTGGAGGCTTTGTAACCGATCACAAGGTGCGTCTATCCACCAAATCGGTTGATCGGCTGACCTTCATAAAAATGAATCAGTCTTGAATCACCAGCTACCAAGCACCTGATGCTGATGTAACTGAATAATGTGAGATCCCTTCAAGACTGCCTATGCTAATGCTGAGTGACTATCCTTTTATGCTGAGTGACAATCCTCTTCCTCCTCAATTTTCATGCTGATAGCTTGTAAGAACATTTTTGGTTCTGGGCACCTCCACCAGTGGCTAAGACCCAATTTTTCTGCCCCTGTTTAACAGGGGCATGTAATTACAATTTTTGATACAATACTTTGCAGCAGGGCTCATTCCTGCAATCCAACTAGAGCATCTGTGAGAAGTTGCAGTGTTGTGGCACCAGCACCAGTGTCCAAGGCCCAATTTTTCAGACCCTGTTTAACAGGGGCATTTAATTACAATTTTTGATGCAATACTTTGCAGCAGCGCTCATTCCTGCGCTCCAACTATAGTATCTGTGAGGGGTTGCAGTGTTGTGGCAGCAGTGGCTAAGGCCCAATTTTTTTGCCCCTGTATAACAGGGGTGTGTAATTACAATTTTTGATGCAATGCTTTGCAGCAGGCCTCATTCCTGTGCTCCAACTATAGCATCTGTGAGGGGTTGCAGAGTTGTGGCACCAGTGCCTAAGGCCCAATTTTCTGCCCCTGTTCAACAGGGACATGTAATTACAATTCTTGATCTAATATTTCACAGCAGGGCCCATTCCTGCGCCCACAAAGAGTAACTGTGAGGGCTTACAGTGTTGTGGCAACACTACCACCACCACCACCAAAGGCCCAATTTTTCTGCCCCTGTTCAACAGGTGCATGTAATTACAATTCTTGATATAATATTTCACAGCAGGGCCCGTTCCAGCGCCCACCAAGAGTAACTGTGAGGACTTACAGTGTTGTGGCCCTAGCACCACCACCACCAAAGGCCCAATTGTTCTACCACTGTTCAACAGGTGCATGTAATTACAATTCTTGATCTAATATTTCATAGCAGGGCCCGTTCCTGCACCCACCAAGAGTAACTGTGAGGGCTTACACTGTTGTGGCAACACCAACACCTAAGCCCCCAATTTCTGCAGAGTATATAGGGCAGGTCCCTACTTTCAAACATCCATCTTACAAACGACTCCTACTTGCAAACGGAAGGAGACAACAGGAAGTGAGATAAAATCTGCCCCTAGGAAGGAACATTCTCTCCTGTAAGAGTTAATATGGGAAAAATGTGTCTCCTCTCCACTGATGCTTTATCACCAATCCTTGTTTCACTAAAACCCCCAAATTTTCAAAAAACATTTGTCATTGGGACAGAAAGTGAGGTGAAATCTTCTGAAGAGGTGCAAAGACAGCAAAACAAATGTTATAGGGGTGATAATCCTTCCCTATGTTTTCCAAAAAGCTTAAAAATAGATTTTTGGCTGGAGTTACACTTTAAAAATGTACCAGTTCAAAATTACAGATTCTACTTAACAACAAACCTACAGTCCCTGTCTTGTTTGCACCACCTGTATACTGCTATTCAGAGTATACGCCTTTCAGAGTATACACCACGCCTTTCCTTTTTTTAATTTGGGTGCGGGGTTCCCCTAATACCCATACAAGACCCAAAGAGCCTGGAAATGGATGGGGGGGGGTACCCATGCTGTTTGTCTCACTGATTTTCATCCATATTGCCAGGACCCGACATTACATTAAAGTCGCAAGCAGTTTAAAATGACTTTTATTCCTTTACAAATGTCATTTTGTGCAGGGACTGTTCTAAGCAGGGGAAACATGCGCCACTTTACAGGCATACTATAGACACCCCCCAACTACGATATTTAAAGGAATATTTCACTTTTTTTCACTTTAAGCATCATTAAAATCACTGCTCCCGAAAAAAAAAAATTTAAACTTTTTTTTGCATTGATACATGTCCCGTGGGGCAGGACCCAGGTCCCCAAACCCTTTTCAGGACAATAACTTGCATATTAGCCTTTAAAATTAGCACTTTTGATTTCGAAAACATTCGAGTCCCATAGACTTTAACGGGGTTCTAGAGTTCGCGCAAACTTTCAGTCCGTTTGCAGGTTCTGGTGCGAACCGAACCGGGGGGTCTTTGGCTCATCCATAGAGAAGACAATGGGAATCCCTTCATACCAGCTCACAGACGTACCGACATCCCTCTTGTCTCAAACCATCAGAGCCAATGGTGTATATCAAAGAAGAGATAAGCGCCAATAGTGTAAAGCCATTGACAATTCAACTTTATTAAAAGTAATGCACATACTCAATTCAGAATAAAAAACAGCTTCAACCAATTTCCAGTGTTTAAAATAACAATCGTCGGTCAATCCAGATAGACGTGATGACATGGTTCTGTACCTTCGCCCAACCGGTTTTGTCACAAGAAGGAATTCTTCCAGGGCATGATATATAATTAGGGATGAGCCGAACACCCCCCTGTTCGGTTCGCACCAGAACATGCGAACAGGAAAAAAGTTTGTGCGAACACCGTTAAAGTCTATGGGACACGAACATGAATAAACAAAAGTGCTAATTTTAAAGGCTTATATGCAAGTTATTGTCATAAAAAGTGTTTGGGGACCTGGGTCCTGCCCCAGGGGACATGGATCAATGCAAAAAAAAGTTTTAAAAACGGCCGTTTTTTCAGGAGCAGTGATTTTAATAATGCTTAAAGTCAAACAATAAAAGTGTAATATTCCTTTAAATTTCGTACCTGGGGGGTGTCTATAGTATGCCTGTAAAGGGGCGCATGTTTCCTGTGTTTAGAACAGTCTGACAGCAAAATGACATTTCAAAGGAAAAAACTCATTTAAAACTACCCGCGGCTATTGCATTGCCGACAATACACATAGAAGTTCATTGATAAAAACGGCATGGGAATTCCCCAAAGGGGAACCCCGAACCAAAATTAAAAAAAAAAATGACGTGGGAGTCCTCCTAAATTCCATACCAGGCCCTTCAGGTCTGGTATGGATATTAAGGGGAACCCCGCGCCAAAAAAAAAAAAAAAAAACGGCGTGGGGTCCCCCCAAAAATCCATACCAGACCCTTATCCGAGCACGCAACCTGGCAGGCCGCAGGAAAAGAGGGGGGGACGAGAGTGCGGCCCCCCCTCCCTCCTGAACCGTACCAGGCCACATGCCCTCAACATTGGGAGGGTGCTTTGGGGTAGCTCCCCAAAACACCTTGTCCCCATGTTGATGAGGACAAGGGCCTCATCCCCACAACCCTGGCCGGTGGTTGTGGGGGTCTGTGGGCGGGGGGCTTATCGGAATCTGGAAGCCCCCTTTAACAAGGTGACCCCCAGATCCCGGCCCCCCCTGTGTGAAATGGTAAGGGGGTACATAAGTACCCCTACCATTTCACGAAAAAAGTGTCAAAAATGTTAAAAATGACAAGAGACAGTTTTTGACAATTCCTTTATTTAAATGCTTCTTCTTTCTTCTATCTTCCTTCATCTTCTGGTTCTTCTGGTTCTTCTGGCTCTTCTGGTTCTTCCTCCGGCGTTCTCGTCCAGCATCTCCTCCGCGGCGTCTTCTATCTTCTTCTCCTCGGGCCGCTCCGCACCCATGGCATGGGGGGAGGCTCCCGCTCTTCTTTTCTTCTTTTCTTCTCTTCTTCTCTTCTTCATTTTCTTCTCCGGGCCGCTCCGCAATCCATGCTGGCATGGAGGGAGGCTCCCGCTGTGTGACGGCGCTCCTCGTCTGACAGTTCTTAAATAACGGGGGGGGCCACCCGGTGACCCCGCCCCACTCTGACGCACGGTGACTTGACGGGACTTCCCTGTGACGTCACGGGGAATGCCACAGGGAAGTCCCGTCATGTCCCGTGCGTCAGAGGGGGGCGGGGTCACCGGGTGGCCCCGCCCCCCGTTATTTAAGAACTGTCAGACGAGGAGCGCCGTCACACAGCGGGAGCCTCCCTCCATGCCAGCATGGATTGCGGAGCGGCCCGGAGAAGAAAATGAAGAAGAGAAGAAGAGAAGAAAAGAAGAAGAGAAGAGCGGGAGCCTCCCCCCCATGCCATGGGTGCGGAGCGGCCCGAGGAGAAGAAGATAGAAGACGCCGCGGAGGAGATGCTGGACGAGAACGCCGGAGGAAGAACCAGAAGAGCCAGAAGAACCAGAAGAACCAGAAGATGAAGGAACATAGAAGAAAGAAGAAGCATTTAAATAAAGGAATTGTCAAAAACTGTCTCTTGTCATTTTTAACATTTTTGACACTTTTTTCGTGAAATGGTAGGGGTACTTATGTACCCCCTTACCATTTCACACAGGGGGGGGGCCGGGATCTGGGGGTCACCTTGTTAAGGGGGGCTTCCAGATTCCGATAAGCCCCCCGCCCGCAGACCCCCACAACCACCGGCCAGGGTTGTGGGGATGAGGCCCTTGTCCTCATCAACATGGGGACAAGGTGTTTTGGGGGGCTACCCCAAAGCACCCTCCCAATGTTGAGGGCATGTGGCCTGGTACGGTTCAGGAGGGAGGGGGGGCCGCACTCTCGTCCCCCCCTCTTTTCCTGCGGCCTGCCAGGTTGCGTGCTCGGATAAGGGTCTGGTATGGATTTTTGGGGGGACCCCACGCCGTTTTTTTTTTTTTTTTTTTTTTTTGGTGCGGGGTTCCCCTTAAAATCCATACCAGACCTGAAGGGTCTGGTATGGAATTTAGGGGGAACCCCACGTCATTTTTTTTTTTAAATTTTGGCCGGGGTTCCCCTTAATATCCATATCAGACCTGAAGGGCCTGGTATGGAATTTAGGGGGACTCCCACGTCATTTTTTTTTTTTAATATTGGTTCGGGGTTCCCCTTTGGGGAATTCCCATGCCGTTTTTATCAATGAACTTCTGTGTGTATTGTCGGCAATGCAATAGCCGCGGGTAGTTTTAAATGAGTTTTTTCCTTCAAAATGTCATTTTGCTGTCAGACTGTTCTAAACACAGGAAACATGCGCCCCTTTACAGGCATACTATAGACACCCCCCAGGTACGAAATTTAAAGGGATATTACACTTTTATTGATTGACTTTAAGCATTATTAAAATCACTGCTCCTGAAAAAACGGCCGTTTTTAAAACTTTTTTTTGCATTGATCCATGTCCCCTGGGGCAGGACCCGGGTCCCCAAACACTTTTTATGACAATAACTTGCATATTAGCCTTTAAAATTAGCACTTTTGATTTCTCCCATAGACTTTTAAAGGGTGTTCCGCGGCATTCGAATTTGCCGCGAACACCCCAAATTGTTCGCTGTTCGGCGAACTTGCGAACAGCCAATGTTCGAGTCGAACATGAGTTCGACTCAAACTCGAAGCTCATCCCTATATATAATCCATTTACATATACCGTATTTATCGTGTATAACACGCACCCCAATTTTAGGAGGGAAGTTTAAGGAAAAAAAACATACATTTTAAATAAGTAACTTTGATGCAAAATTAGGGTCACAGCTCATCAATGCACCCTGCTCAGTGCCCATCTGCAGCCTCTAAATTGCCCATCAATGCACCCTGCTCAGTGCCCATCTACAGCCATTAAATTGCCCAACAAAGCACCCTGCTCAGTGCCCATCTGCAGCCATTAAATTGACCAACAATGCAGCCTGTTCAGTGCCCAACTGCAGCCATTAAATTGCCCAACAAAGGAGCCTGTTCAGTGCCCATCTGCAGCCTATAAATTGACCAACCATGCAGCCTTTTCAGTGCCCATATGAAGCCTATGAATTGACCAACAATGCAGCCTGTTCAGTGCCCACCTGCAGCCTATAAATTGACCAACAATGCAGCTTGTTCAGTGTCCATCTACAGCCTATAAATTGACCAACAATGCAGCCTGTTCAGTGCCCATCTGCAGCCTCATCTTTCCCGTCATTGCAGCCTTGCCAGTGTTGGATCATCCCTGCTGTCTCCGAGGGAAGAGGAGGAGCGAGCGCCGCTGAATTACAAAGCCTCGATCTCCTGTGTACCCGGCGCTCTATAACTCACAGCCACGCCTCCTGGCCCTGCTCAATTGATAGACAGAACAGTGGCCCAATGCAGGGCCAGGAGGCATGGCTGTGTGTGATGGAGCGCTGGGTACACAGGAGATCGAGGCTCTGTTATTCAGCGGCGCTCACGCCTCTTCCCTCAGAGACAGCAGGGATCTGCGTATAACACGCACACACGATTTCCCCCTGATTTTAAGGGTAAAAAAATATAATTAAATACGGTATATACTGTATATATATCTATATTTATATATAGATCTTATACACCGCATATAGATATATATATATATATATATATATATATATATATATATATATATATATATATATATATATATATACAGTATCTCACAAAAGTGAGTACACCCCTCACATTTTTTAAATATTTTATTATATCTTTTCATGTGACAACACTGAAGAAATGACACTTTGCTACAATGTAAAGTAGTGAGTGTACAGCTTGTATAACAGTGTAAATTTTCTGTCCCCTCAGAATAACTCAACACACAGCCATTAATGTCTAAACCGCTGGCCATAAAAGTGAGTACACCCCAAGTGAAAATGTCCAAATTGGGCCCAAAGTGTCAATATTTTGTGTGGCCACCATTATTTTCCAGCACTGGCTTAACCTTCTTGGGCATGGAGTTCCCCAGAGCTTCACAGGTTGCCAGTGGAGTCCTCTTCCACTCCTCCATGACAACATCACAGAGCTGGTGGATGTTAGAGACCTTGCGCTCCTCCACCTTCCGTTTGAGGATACCCCACAAATGCTCAATAGGGTTTAGGTCTGGAGACATGCTTGGCCAGTCCATCACCTTTACCCTCAGCATCTTTAGCAAGGCAGTGGTCATCCTGGAGGTAAGTTTGGGGTCATTATCATGTTGGAATACTGTTCTGCTTCCCAGTCTCCGAAGAGAAGGGATCATGCTCTGCTTCAGTATATCACAGTACATGTTGGCATTCATGGTTCTCTCAGTAAACTGTAGCTCCCCAGTGCCAGCAGCACTCATGCAGCCCCAGACCATGACTCTCCCACCACCATGCTTGACTGTAGGCAAGACACACTTGTCTTGGTACTACTGACCTGGTTGCCGTCACACACACTTGACACCATCTGAACCAAATAAGTTTATTTTGGTCTCATCGGACTACAGGACATGGTTCCAGTAATCCATGTCCTTAGTCTGCTTGTCTTCAGCAAACTGTTTGCAGGCTTTCTTGTGCATCATCTTTAGAAGAGGCTTCCTTCTGGGATGGCAGCCATGCAGACCAATTTGATGCAGTGTGCGGCATATGGTCTAAGCACTGACAGGCTGACCCCCCACCCCTTCAACCTCTGCAGCAATGCTGGCAGCACTCACACGTCTATTTCCCAAAGATAACCTCTGTATATGATGCTGAACACGTGCACTCAACTTCCTTGGTCGACCAAGGCGAGGCCTGTTCTGAGTGGAACCTGTTCTTTTAAACCTCTGTATGGTCTTGACCACCGTGCTGCAGCTCAGTTTCAGGGTCTTGGCAATCTTCTTATAGTGTAAGCCATCTTTATGTAGAGCAACAATTCTTTTTTCAGATCCTCAGAGAGTTCTTTGCCATGAAGTGCCATTTTGAACTTCCAGTGACCAGTATGAGAGAGTGACAGTGATAACTAGGGATGAGCCGAACACTCCCCGGTTTGGTCCGCACCAGAACATGCGAACAGAAAAAAAATCTGTGCGAACATGCAATCACCATTAAAGTCTATGGGACACAAATGTGAAAAGATTCTGATAAGCCCCCCACAACCACCAGGCAAGGGTTGTGGGGATGAGGCCCTTGTTTCCATCAAGAAGGGGACAAGGTGCTTTGGGGGGACCCCAAAGCATCCTCCCCATGTGGAGGGCATGTGGCCTGGTACGTTCAGGGGGGGCGCTCTCTCGTCCCCCCCTTTTCCTGTGTCCCGCCAGGTTGCATGCACACCATAAAGGTGTGGTATAGATTTTGGGGGACCCCCATGCCATTTTTTTAACATTTAGGCTCGGGGTTCCCCTTAAAATCCATACCAGACCTGAAGGGCCTGTTATGGATTTTGAGGGGGACCACCATGCCATTTTTGTTTAAATTTTGGTGTGAAGTTCCCCTTAAAATCTATACCAGACACAAAGGGCCTGGTATGGATGGGGGGGACGCATGCCGTTTTTTTCTTAATTCTGTCATTGGGCTCCCCTTAACCACTTCAATACACTATATTATATATCGTACACTGCCCTATATACCCTGCACTGTATTATATATAATACACTGACTGCACTATATACTCTGGTTTAGGTGAGAAGTCCCCGAACCACAAACTCCATTGAAGTCTATGGGAGCTGAACATGATAAATCAAAATTCCCCATTTTAAAGGCTTATATGCATGTAATTGGCCATAAAAAAGGGTATGGAGGTTGGGGTACTGCCCTGGGGGACATGTATCAATGCAAAAAATGTTTTACAAAACAATAGTTTTTAAAGGAGCAGTGATTTTAATGATGCTTTAAGTGAAACAGTAAAAAATAAAAAACCTTTTAAATATAGTGCCTGAGGGGGTCTGTCTGTAAAGTGGCGCATCTGTAGAATGTATAGAATCTGCTGCATTAAAAATTAACAAAAAAAACTAGTCAAATCACATTTAAATTGACTCACAGTTGCAATTGCTAGCACTCAGCTATTTAAACAAATAAAAAAAAAACCTGCCTGGCAGGTCAGGAAAGGGGGGGAGATGAGCAAGCACACTCCCTTCTGAACCATACCAGGCCACATGCCCCCCCGCCCTAAAGCACCTTGTTCACATATTGATGGGGACAAGGGCCTCTTCCCCACAACCCTGGACAGTGGTTGTGGGGGTCTGCTGGCAAGGGGCTTATCAAAATCTGGAAGCCCCCTTTAGGAAGGAGGGCCCCCAGATCCCGGCCCCCCCATGTGAATGAGTAGGGATATATTGTACCCCTACTCATTTACCAGAAAAACTGTCAAAAATAAATAAAAGCACTACAAGGGTTTTTGACAAGTCCTGTATTAAAAAAATAAAAAAACAATGTCACCTGATGTAGATGCATAGTCAATCACAATGCCCGCCGCACCTTAAAAAAAAAGAAACGCTCTGCACTGTTTGAAGGCAGACCACCGAATTCCTCCCCTGCCATACGACAGTTCTTAAAAAGAACTCGGTCGGTGCATGCTGGGTTGGTGATGTCACAAGGGGCAAGGCCACCAGGTGACATTACCAAGTGGCCCCTCCCCTTACCTATTTTAGAACCGCCAGATGCCGAAGGAGGCATTTGGCGGTCTGCCTTTGACAAGTGCGGAGCGTTTTTCTTTTTTCAGGTCCGGCGGTGTGGCAGACATTATGATTGATGATGGATCTACATCGGGGGGATGTATTGTTTTTTTACATTTTTTTAAGAAAGGACTTGTCAAAAACCCTTGTAGTGTTTTTATTTATTTATGACAGGTTTTTTGGTGAATGAGTAGGGGTACAATGTACCCCTACTCATTCACATGGGGGGACTGGGATCTGGGGGCCCCCTTGTTAAAGGGGGCTTACAGATTCTGATAAGCACCCTACCCGCAGACCACCACAACCACCGGCCAGAGTTGTGGGGAAGAGGCCCTTGTCCTCATCAATATGGGGACAAGGTGCTTTGGGCCCAAAAGCACCCACCCCACCATGTTGATGGCATGTGGCCTGGTATAGTTCAGGATAGGGGGCTCTCACTTGTCCTCCCCTTTCCTGGCCTGCTGGGCTGCATGCTCAGATAAGAGTCCGATATTGATTGTCCCCCCCCGCCAGTTTTTTTTAAATTTTGATGTGGGGTTACCCTAAAAATCCATACCAGACCCAAAGGGCTTCGTAAGGACCCCACACCATTGTTTTCTTTATTTTTTTTTTAATAGCTGAGTGCTGGCAATTACAACTTTTTTTATGATTTTGTATTGCCGACAATAATTATTTTTCTTTTAGCTGTCAGCGGAGAAGCCCGCTGACAGCAGATTACTAATATGTGGTTAAGGACATGACAGCCGGCTTCCCGGCCCACTCCTTAACAACATATTGACTGTGCGCCGCCGAATGCACAAGAAATTCACGGCCGATGTTTGGGGCAAACTTTTGCTTGGCCTGAAAAGTTTGCCCAACGCTACTCCTTACATAACAGTGTGTGGACCTGGCACTCAGGATAGGGCAATGCATAATAGGAGGTCACATTCTTCCCTATATCTGGAAGCACAGCTAAAAGTTGCAACAGGATTGTAGTGTAACTGACTCTGTATGAAGGCGTTATGACTTATTTATTAAAGGAGGTGAAAATTGCTGTGTTCTGCCCCGCTTGTATGTATTTTTTCTATGTTGTATTGAAATACATCAGATTATTATTGTATCAGATTATTATTGCATTACTATGCTGACATCTAGTGGCCTTTTGTGACCACTAAAGTTTGTTTATAACCTGATTTTGGTATCTTTGTCTGTCTTCCCCTCCTGTTTAGAGCTAGTTGGTTTAGTCCTAAACTTGGCCATTTCCACTTCTTTTATTTTCCCTCAGTCAGTGTTAGTTTTTCACAGGGCATAGGAAAGTTATTGTCTTTTTACACTGCAAAAGACTGGAGAACATCCTCTGCACTGCAATTGTCTGAAATGAAATTCTGTTGGATTCAACTTCTATGTCTTATTGAAGAGTTAAGCCGCCTGTGGATGGTGCCAAGTCAGCAGGTGACCATACTGTCTGGACAGATTGGGTCTAAGGAGATATGTCAATGCATAAAGCGTCATTTGAAACAGAACTCAAAGAATAGTGTGAGAATTCACTTCAATTATCCAAACATGTGAAAAGCATATGCAAAGTGAAGGGCAAAGTGAAGAGCTATTTGAGAATGGATAATAAAATATTGAATATTCACACATTTATTCTCAACTCCTTTATAGAAAATCATCCCTATTGTATCAGCAGGGTACGAGCTGGGTGTCTGACTGTTTCCATTGGAAGAGAAGCACAGGGATCTGGAATGAATACCATATTGTGCACAGTGGACTCTATTGCGTTGCATGCATTGAGAATTTACAGCTAGCAGGTGAGTAATATGTAATTCTGTTGATGCTTCTTTACTGTCCAGTCAGCAGATGATGTTGGTGACCAAGAAGTACTGGTTAACTGCTATAGAGACAGTAGAGAAAGTGAGATCACGTCCCCCCCCACCCCCTCCACCATCTTTCCACCTGAGTAATCCACAAAATAACATACTCACACATCCAGAGATTTTTCAGTGTTCTTTAGGGATCCACAGTGCCGTTCTTGCACAGCAGGCCCTGTGTGACCATTTACTTCTGTGATGTCATTAGGGGGCCAGCTATCTATTCTAAGTTATGCAACTGATGATGGACATGCACTACAATGCATCATTAGGGGGTCTGCTGCAATTACCAGGAAGGGAAAGCCCCCACCTCTGGTGATGCAGGAAAACACATGCACAGTAGAATAACTTGTAGCCTGCAGGAAATCTGAGGAAAAGTTCCTCCAAAAATGAAATACAAAAAATTTATATTTTGATTAAAGGTTGGGGATGGGATGTTGGAAAGTGGAATGAGAGGGTGAAAGTGCTGTCTGTGGGTATGCCTGAACCCAAAAACTGGTTGAACAGATCTACCGATCCTTTGGCAGGTAAGAGAAACTGACATAATAAGGAACTTTGGTCTTTTCTAATTAAAAGTCAACAGTAGGGATGAGCTTCGTGTTCGAGTCGAACCCATGTTCGACTCGAACATCGGCTGTTCGCCCGTTCGCCGAATTGCGAACGATATGGGCCGTTCACGCCAAATTCGTGTGGCGCGTCACGGCCCATAATTCACTGCGGCATGGCAGTGCATTGCTTGCTGATGATTGGCCAAGCATGCACTATGACCCGCATGCTTGGCCAATCACAGCGCCGCCTGAACAGAGAGCCATAATTGGCCAAAGCCAAGGAGGCTTTGGCCAATTATGGCTCAGGGGATTTAGTACACGCCCCACACTATATAAGGCCACCTGCACGGCGGCCCTGTGTAGTGTGTGTTCCGGCGTTCATTGAGAGAGAGAGAGAGACAGACAGTGTCATTTGATTTGAGTTAGATAGATTAGGCAGAACAGTCAGTCAGTTAGCTGCACTTACAGTGTATTGTGTATATATATGCATCCCAGGTGTTGCATATATATATATACACTGTATTCAGTTTAGCTAGATCCGTTCCTGTTATCTTCTAGACTATTTACATTTAGTGCAGTGCGTTCTGCTCACAGTGTTCAGCTAGATCCATTCCTGTTATCTTCCTACTGACAGGCAGGCTTGTCTGGTTACAGTATATAAAGCTACCTGAAGAAAATTACTGGTGTTCTATTTGATCCTATTAGTACCACGGTCAGGCAGCTAGACTATTTACATTTAGTACAGTGCGTCCTGCTCACAGTGTTCAGCTAGATGCGTTCCTGTTATCTTCCTACTGACAGGCAGGCTTGTCTGGTTACAGTATATAAAGCTACCTGAAGAAAATTACTGGTGTTCTATTTGATCCTATTAGTACCACGGTCAGGCAGCTAGACTATTTACATTTAGTACCCTTCCCTCAGCTCAATGTCATCAGTGACTCCTTCCCTAGCTCCACCATGTCCTCATGAGGATTCCCTCGAACTGTTTGACCACAGTGTTGGGTACATGCTCCAGGAGGATGCCCAGCGTTTGGAAGGCTCTGATGATGATACTGAGCTCGATGAAGGCAGTAATATGAGCACGGACAGAGGGGGTGCCCAAGAAGGACAGCAATCTGGCAGTCATGCTCCCCCTGCTGCAGCATACTGCCAGGTTTTCTCCAGTGATGAGGAGGGAGGGGATGATGAGGTCACTGACTCAACGTGGGTGCCTGATAGGAG
This sequence comes from Aquarana catesbeiana, assembly GCF_042186555.1. Lineage (NCBI taxonomy): Eukaryota > Metazoa > Chordata > Amphibia > Anura > Ranidae > Aquarana > Aquarana catesbeiana. The sequence goes on from NC_133330.1 coordinate 280,541,296, forward strand.
AGAGGAGGAGGAGGAGGCGGCACATCACCAACGAGGCAGGATGCCCTCCAGGGGCCAGCCTAAGGGCAGCACATTGACTGCATCACACCCCAAAGCTCCACATGTGCAGGGCGCTGCAGTCTCTGCGCGTTATTCAAAAAGTTCTTTGGTGTGGGCCTTTTTTGAGACGAGTGCATCAGATCGCACCGCTGCTATTTGCAACATATGTCTCAAGCGTATCTCACGTGGCCAAAACATCTCCCGCTTGGGTACCACATGCTTGACCAGACATATGTTGACCTGCCATGCAGTTCGTTGGCAAGCGTATCTAAAAGACCCACACCAAAGAACAAAGAGGATCTCTCCTTGCTCCTCATCAGCTGAGATTTCCAACCCCACTAGACCTCCAGTCCTCTCTGAGACCTGCAGTGAGAGGAATGAAGGTGTAGAATTAGGTGTGTCACAGCCAAGTACTTGTGGGCAATCTGCTTTTGGTACACCGACGTCAGATTGTACCAGGCAAATTTCCCTGCCCCAGCTGCTGCACCGCCGAAAGAAGTTTGCTCCCAGCCATCCACATGCCCAGCGGTTGAATGCTAGCTTGGCAAAATTGCTAGCACTTCAACTGCTGCCTTTTCAGTTGGTAGACTTTGCCCCCTTCCGTGAGTTTGTGGAATGTGCGGTTCCTCAGTGGCAGGTACCCAAACGCCACTTTTTCTCACGGAAGGCGATTCCGGCTCTCTACCGGCATGTGGAAGGCAATGTCCATGCCTCGCTGGACAGGGCGGTCAGCGGTAAGGTGCATATTACCGCTGACTCATGGTCCAGCAGGCATGGACAGGGACGTTACCTAAGTTTCACGGCACATTGGGTGACTCTGCTGGCAGCTGGGAAGGATGCAGGACAAGGTGCAGTAGTGTTGGAGGTTGTTCCGCCACCACGCCTCCAAAATGCTGATTGTGACACACCTCTCTCCTCCACCCCCTCCTCTTCTTCTTCCTCCATGGCCTCTTCCTCGGAACCAGCGGTGCTCCGTAGTCGTTCAAGGGGCTACGCAAGTACGCAGGCCAAAAGATGCCATGCGGTGCTTGAGCTGGTGTGCTTGGGGGACAGGAGCCACACTGGGGCAGAGGTTCTGTCAGCTCTGCAGGGGCAGGTTCAGAGGTGGTTGACGCCACGCCAACTTAAGGCAGGAATGGTGGTTTGCGACAATGGCACCGACCTCCTCTCTGCCCTCCGACAGGGACAAATGACCCATGTGCCCTGTTTGGCTCACGTCCTTAACTTGGTGGTGCAGCGGTTCTTGGGCAGGTACCCGGGCTTACAGGATGTCCTGAGGCAGGCCAGGAAAGTCTGTGTGCATTTCCGCCGGTCATATAATGCCAGTGCTCGGCTGACGGACCTCCAAAAGGAGTTTAACCTGCCCAAGAACCGCCTAATCTGTGACATGCCCACTAGGTGGAACTCAACGTTGGCCATGCTGCAGCGGCTGCACACGCAGCAGAGGGCCATCAATGAGTACCTGTGCGACTATGGCACCAGGACAGGGTCAGGGGAGCTTGGTTTTTTTTCCCCACGCCAGTGGGCCATGATCAGGGATGCATGCACTGTCCTGTCACCATTCGAGGAGGCCACGAGGATGGTGAGCAGTGACAGTGCATGCATCAGTGACACTGTCCCCCTTGTCCACCTGTTGGAGCACACGCTGCGTGGAATAATGGACAGGGCACTTGAGGCAGAACAGAGGCAGGAAGAGGAGGACTTCCTTAGCTCTCAAGGCCCCCTTTATCCAGACAGTGTTCCTGCGTGCCCGCCGATCACACAGGAAGAGGACGAGGAGGAGGAGGAGGAGGAGGAGGAAGATTGTGTCAGTGTGGAGGTGGAGCCTGGCACTCAGCATCAGCAGCAGTCTTTAAGGGATCAGTCCCAAGAAACACATGGACTTGTACGTGGCTGGGAGGAGGTGGCTGCGGACGTTGTCGTCCTTAGTGACCCAGAGGACTCCGGACCGAATGCCTCAGCAAACCTACGCTGCATGGCCTCCCTGATCCTGCAAAGCCTGCGTAAGGATCCTCGTATTCGTGGTATCAAGGAGAAGGACCAATACTGGCTGGCAACCCTCCTTGATCCACGTTACAAGGGTAAGGTTGCGGACCTTATCTTGCCATCGCAGAGGGAGCAGAGGATGAAACATCTTCGGGAGGCCTTGCAGAAAGGTCTGTGCAATGCGTTCCCAGAGACTGGGAGGTTACAAACTCCTGTTTCTGGACAACATGTTGCTGAGGCTTCGATCAGTCAAAGAAGGAGCGGTGGAGAAGGTGGCCGTCTGACCGATGCGTTCAGACAATTTTTTGGTCCGCAGCCCCAAGGTATGATCGGTTCCAGCAACCATCGCCAGCGTCTGTTTTACATGGTGCAGGAATACCTAGGGGCAAGATCAGACTTGGACACCTTTCCCACCGAAAATCCTCTGGGTTACTGGGTCTTGAGGATGGATCACTGGCCAGAGCTTGCACAGTATGCAATTGAGCTACTGGCCTGTCCTGCATCCAGTGTTCTTTCGGAACGCACATTCAGTGCTGCTGGAGGCGTGGTAACCGATCACAGGGTGCGTCTGTCCACCGACTCGGTCGATCGGCTGACCTTCATAAAAATGAATGAGTCTTGGATCACCACCAGCTACCAAGCACCTGATGCTGATGTAACTGAATAATTTTTTTTGAAATCTCAGATCCCTTCAAAGACTGCCTATGCTGATGCTGAGTGACTATCCCTGAGTAATTATCCTCTTCCTCCTCAATCATCACGCTGATAGCTTGTAAGAACATTTTTGGTTCTGGGCGCCACCACCAGTGCCTAAGGCACAATTTTTCAGCCCCTGTTTAACAGGGGCGTGTTAATTACAATTTTTGATGTAATACTTTGCAGCAGGGCTCGTTCCTGCATTCCAACTAGAGTGTCTGTGAGGGGTTGCAGTGTTGTGGCACCAGCACCAGTGCCTAAGGCCCAATTTTTCTGCCCCTGTCTAACAGGGGCGTGTAATTACAATTTTTGATGCAATACTTTGCAGCAGGGCTCGTTCCTGCGTTCCAACTAGAGTGTCTGTGAGGGGTTGCAGTGTTGTGGCACCAGCACCAGTGCCTAAGGCCCAATTTTTCTGCCCCTGTCTAACAGGGGCGTGTAATTACAATTTTTGATGCAATACTTGGCAGCAGGGCTCGTTCCTGCGTTCCAACTAGAGTGTCTGTAAGAGGTTGCAGTGTTGTGGCACCAGCACCAGTGCCTAAGGCCTAATTTTTCAGCTCCTGTTCAACAGGGGCATGTAATTACAATTCTTGATCTAATATTTCACAGCAGGGCCCTGTGAGGGCTTACAGTGTTGTGGCCACAGCAACACCTAAGGCCCAAATTTCTGCTGAGTATATAGGGCAGGACCCTACTTTCAAACATCTAACTTACAAACGACTCCTACTTGCAAACGGAAGGAGACAACAGGAAGTGAGATGAAATCTACCCCTAGGAAGGGAAATTCTCTCCTGTAAGAGTTAATATGGGAAAACAATTTCTCCTTTCCACTGATGCTTTCCAATCCTTGTTCCACAAAAAACCCAAATTTTCAAAAAACATTTTTCATTGGGACAAAAAGTGAGGTGAAATCTTCTGAAGAGGAGGAAAGACAGCAAAACAAATGTCACAGGGGTGATAACCCTTCCCTATGTTTTCCAAAAAGCTTAAAAAAGATTTTTTGACTGGAGCTAAACGCTTTAAAAATTTACCCGTTCAAAATTACAAAGAGATTCTACTTAACAACAAACCTACAGTCCCTGTCTTGTTTGCACCGCCTGTATACTGCTGTTCAGAGTATATAGGGCCTTTCCTTATTTTAATTTGGGTGCGGGGTTCCCCTTAATATCCATACAAGACCCAAAGGGCCTGGTAATGGACTGGGGGGTACCCATGCCGTTTGTCTCACTGATTTTCATCCATATTGCCATGACCCGACATGACATTAAACCCGCAAGCAGTTTTAAATGAGATTTTTTCCTTTAAAAATGACATTTGGTGCAGGGACTGTTCTAAACACGGGAAACACGAGCCACTTTACAGGCCTACTATAGACACACCCCAGGTACGATATTTAAAGGAATATTTCACTTTTTTTTTTTTTTTTTTACTTTAAGCATCATTAAAATCACTGCTCCCGAAAAAACGGCCGTTTTTAAAAGTTTTTTTTGCATTGATACATGTCCCCTGGGGTAGGACCCGGGTCCCCAAAACCTTTTTAGGACAATACCATGCAAATTAGCCTTTAAAATGAGCACTTTTGATTTTGAACGTTCGAGTCCCATAGACGTCAATGGGGTTCTAACGTTCATGCGAACTTTCGGTCCGTTCGCAGGTTCTGGTGCGAACCGAACCGGGGGGTGTTCGGCTCATCCCTAGTCAACAGCTACAAATGCTGTAGCTGCTGACTTTGAAATCAGGTACTTACCAGCCCCTGCAGTCCAGCCCTATCTTCCCGCAGCTGGTTCTTCTTACCAATATGAGTCCCCAGTACATTCATCTTGCATATGGGAGCTGGCTTTGGCTTCCTGAGGACCCTTTTGAGGACCGTTCTTTTCTAAGTAAAAGTCAACAGCTACAATTACTGTAGCTGCTGACTTTGAAATCAGGTACTTACCAGCCCCTGGAGTCCAGCCCTGTCTTCTGGTTTTTCTTACCAATATGAGTCCCAAGTACATCCATCTTGCATATGGGAGCTGGATGTGGCTTCCTGAGGACCCCCCAGGTGATGCAGCAAAACACATGCACAGTAGAATAACATGTGGCCTGCAGGAAATCTGAGGAGTTCCTACAAAAAATATATACAAAAAAATGTATATTTTGATTAAGGGTACTTTCACACTGAGGCAGTGGAGGCGTCGGCAGTAAAGCGCTGCTATCTTTAGCGGTGCTTTACTGTTGTTTTAGCAGTGCTTTTCGGCCGCTAGCGGGGGGGCTTTTAACCCCCACTAGCGGCCGAAGAAGGAGTTAATACTGCCCGTGTAGTGCCGCTGCTGAATTGTTTTACAGGTGCTTCGGCGCCGCTGGCCGTTAATTTTAATGGGCAGGGACGCTTTAGGAGCGGCTGTAGCTTCTGACTTTGAAATCAGGTACTTACCAGCTCCTGGAGTCCAGCCCTGTCTTCCCGCAGCTGGTTCTTCTTACCAATATGAGTCCCCAGTACTGCCATCTTGCATATGGGAGTTGGCTGTGGCTTCCTGAGGATCCCCCCACACACACACACACTGGGCATGTGTAAGCTCAAGTAGGACTGTGACTTGTCCCAAGAGGCTGCAAACTGGGCGGGGCAAGCGGCATCATCTTTGCCCAGACAAGGATTGCAGAGGTGAGAGCAAGTATGGATGAAAATCAGCACTCGCTCCCCCCTCTTCATAAAAAAAACCTATAACTTAATTACAGACTGGGGGTAGGGAGCAAACCAACGGTACTTTACTTTTAGAGTGAAATTCCACTTTAAGTAAAGATGGTTCCCTCTATGCAATAAAAGTTTGGGTCCGAAGACAAGGCACCTTAAGACATGATATTGGGGCTGATTTACGAATGCGTAGCCAATAGTAAAAAAAAAAAAAACGTGCTATATAATTTAAAAGAAGAAAGACCCTGTAAAGGTAGTACAAAATTCAGATTCTGTACTGGGAAATTAAAGTAATCATTTAGCTGGTTTCGGAGGACAACAATGACATTTTATTAGGTATTTTTAGTGGAGCAGCATTTGGCTGAATGTTACCCTAATGTGTTCTAACAATAAAGTGGCCTTTACCTAATAACATGTTGTAAGGAATAATGATATGCAGTAACCTATGGCAATCAGGACTGAGATTTGTGCGGCACAAAATAGGCAGCAGGGCTCTAAACATCAAGCTGTTCTAGGCACATGCGATGGTTGCAGCCGCATTGTTCGGGCTCCGCACCTCGTCTCACACAATTATTTTTCATAAAATAAAAACCAGAACGTGTTATTGTTGGCAGCATGCTTTCTGAATTATCTGCAGAGCTATTGTATAAACTGTATGATTGATTTATTTAAGATATAGAAAATGCTTCGCTTAGCAAAAAGGAGCCATGTTCACTTTGACCTATCATGTTTGGGAATTTGAATAAAACATGGTTTTGTTTTTCACAAAGTTTAAGTTGAATTTGCTCATATTTTGCCCTCCCTAGTATCCCACTCTTCCCTTCATCAACATACTAATTTTTATATAAAACAATTCTGTTTTCATGATATACCCTAATTTAGATCCAGTGATATCATCTTCTCTGAGCAATGCAGGTAGGATCATAGCTAGTGACAGGGCCATATCTAGACTGTCTGAATTGGGGGTGCAGTAAAAAATGTCAGTGGGGGCAGAGGGTATTTATTTGCAGGGCAGTGTACAGGTTCAGCAGGGCAAAGAATGGGAGGTTAGCAGGGGAGTGTACAGGAATTGCTAGGGCAGAGGACAGGGGATCTACCTATCCTTAGACAGGTAATGCCACGTACACATGGCCGGACTTCTCGACAGAAAAAGTCCGATGGGAGCTTTTGGTTGGACATTCCAACCGTGTGTATGCCCCGTCAGACTTTTTCTGTCGGCATTAACGATGGACTCAGATATAGAACATGTTCTAAATCTTTCCGTCAGAAATGTCGACAGAGTTTAGCCCGTTGGCAAGTCCGCTCGTGTGTACGCGGCCTAATGCCCCGTACACACGGTCGGATTTTCCGATGGACAATGTCCGATCGGAGCGTGTTGTTGGAAATTCCATCGGATTTTCCGACACACAAAGTTGGACAGCAGGAGATAAAATTTTCCGACAACAAAATCCGATCGCGCAATTCCGACCGTGTGTGGCCTGTTCCATTGCACAAAGTGCCACGCATGCTCAGAAGAAATTCCGAGACGGGAGAGCTCGTTCTGAATGGATACAGCACTTTCGTCACGCTGCAATGTTCAAAATGGTTTAATACAGCGCACTCTCTTCTTCTTTATAATGTGACAAGAATTAAGTAGTTTTGCTGCTCATATTCACACACACTTCTCACAAACTTATTTCGTTACTATTTATCGGGATTCCCTCAATATATTTTGATTTCTCACATCTGACAACATATTTTTTTTTTTTTTTGCCTTTAATGTAGAATCTTTTTTTGTGTTTCTCTTTTTTTTTTTTTTTTTTTTTGGTGATTTTGATTTGTACTCCCGAAAATGTTTGTGTGTTTTTTGTGACAAGTTACCACAACACCATTGATATGTTGTTCTATTTAATCTGTAGGAGATTGTTTGGTGTTGTTGTCCCTTGTTAATTTCACATTTTATGTTAGAAATGTACCTGAATCCTCACCAACAAACTGTCCTTTTTGGATGACACATACAGGAGAGTAGAATTTACGTAAAAAAAATTTTATTAAGGGGTCACAACTATAAAAAAACAAAGAGGGAGGCAACGCTGGAGAAACTGCAGAAGTGGGCGAAGCCTTGGACCCCCAGGGCAGACATCAATTATTTAAAAGCAAAATTGGTGGCCTGAGGAGTCCATATCTAAGGGAGGGCAGTCTGGTCCAGAAGTCCCAGAGATCCGGAAAGCAGCAGATGACATCTATGTCCCCAGGCTGTGTTCATACGAGAGACTGCATCTTCTGTCTGACCAGACTGAACCCAGGGCAATCACTCTTTGGTCTTCCTTCCACGCTTCCTTCCAGGCTTTGGCTGTGGTGGTGGAGTTGTGGCAGCAGGAGGAGGAGGATCGTCGATCTCAATGACATCTGTCTTGTGTGTCAGTTCCCCACTCTCCCCCTTACGTAGGACTTTATAAATCAGGTCCTCAGAGATCCTGCGTTGGCCCTCCTGCATGCCCTGCAATTTGGTGGCAGCCATGCAGGCAAAGGCCTCTGCAGGACTGGGGAAGGCTCGGAGGGACGCCGAAGCCTCCTGGATCAGCCTGTATGCTGAATCCTGCACAGGACTGGGAGTCATCTTCCTGGCTCGTTTATGTGGCAGGCGGAGGGGAGGAACCTGAGACTCAGTCAGGCTGCGACTTGTTCCAGGCTTCTCTTGGCTGACACTTAGCCCCGCCTCCTCCTGGCTGCCACTAATCCCCGCCTCCTCCTGGCTGCCACTAATCTCGCCTCCTCCTGGCTGCCACATTCCACAACCTCCTCCTGGCTGAGGTCTTCCTGTGTATGAAAAAGGGACATAGTTTTAGTATTGTTTTCATCAATCACACACAATTTTCACCTCCTGACTGCTGCAAATTGAATGTTAACAAATATAACAGACTATCATTCTGAGCCCAGCATTTTGCATTCTTGTCCCAATTTTGGGTGCCCACTACTGTCTATTGATATGTAAAACACTTTTTTTTAATCAGCAATTAATGATCAATAATAACATCTAGTAAACATCATTTATTTATTGCCCAGAAATCTGTAGAAGAATGCTATACCTGACTCCAGCTGGGCTCCTCCACTTCTTCCTGGCTAGAAGGCCCAGGTTGGACATCGGAAGCCTCAGCTGGGGTGGAAGGAAGAGTGGAACGAAGAGTGGAGAGGGATTCCCTGACTTCAGTGTGGTCTGACAGAAATCGCAGTCTCTCATAGTACCACAGCCTGGGGACATAAACGTCATCTGCTCCAGCTCCTGATCTCTGGGAATCCGTGACCTTCTTGCGCTCCCTAAGATATGTGCTCCTCAGGCCACCAATTTTAGCTTTTAAATAGGGGATGGTTGCTGTGGGGACCACCGGCTTCACCAACTCCAGCAGTTTCTCCAGCACTGCCTGCCTCTTTTGTTTGTGATTATAGTGGGGGTGTCTCACCTGCCACAGACAGGGCAGCTCCCTGTACTTGTCAATAAACAGGGGCAGGAAATTGTGGTCGTTGAACCCATCCATTTTCTCTGCAAGACACAACACAAGACAAACCCTAATGTCAGGCCAAACTCCCCTAATCTTGTTACAATATAGGCCTCCATTTCGAAGCAGTATAGGTCCAAGTTTAGATCCTACCTTCGTTAGCACGATCGGCGTCTCCGATGCTCCTTCCTCCACTCACAGATCGTACGTAAGACGCGCGCGTTACGATTTATACACACTGCGCATGCGTATAACTCCGCCCGCCCCTGACGTTCTTTCTAGTCTATTTTCCGCCTCTTTTCGTTCGGCGCAGTGGGGGAAGAGCACATGGCGGATAGACAGCAGGATCATGCTAATTGTAGCAACGAGGAGGAGGGGGAGGAAAGGCCGGAGCCTGAAACGTCCCGATCCAGAAGGAGATTAAAGGACTCAAATATGTCCTTTGGGGAGATGTTGGAAATGGTGGACATCCTGAAGAAGGCCGACTATGATGGAAAGTATGGGCCTTACCCCAACCCCAGTATCCGAAAGGCCAAGATCATGGCGAAAGTGGTCAGGAGTCTGCACCGGAAATTCGGGGTACGACGATCGAAAGATCAGCTCAGGAAGCGGTGGTCGGACCTGAAATTACGAGAACATGAGCAGTACAGAAAGATCCGGAGAGTGCTGCAAAAAAGTAAGTAGTTGTGCTGTGTTCCTATTCTTTTTGTGTTTATTACGTTCGTGCTGCTCCATGTGCTTTTAGGAACTGTTGTACAGTTTAAAATGGCAACTTTCATGTTCATGGGCACATTATTCGTTCGGATCACACATTTTTCTTTCGGACTATAAAATACCATTGTTTAGCCCATATGCATTTGGCCACCATTTTGAGGCCCTTTACTTGTCTTCAAAGAATTGGGTTGTGTAGATGGCTTTGTTACTAGAATGAAATGCAAACTAGATTGTGTGTAAGGAGAGGACACTGAGCAGCTGTTTTCACATCTGGACACTGGAGCACTAGTGTGGGACAAAAGAACACCATTTTTATTAGGGGGGCCACACAGGTGCTCCAGTGTATACTATAGGGGGGGCTACATCTGTGAAGCTTGTACTAAACAGGTAAAGTATTGCAGCTTGACAAAGGACACTAAAAAAGCTACATCTTGGAACTCGGCTAAAATAGATCATTGTACCCCACTTCCAAGCAATGTTTCATCTTTATAGTTCTGACATTAAATATCTGTGTGCTAAGTATACCATTTTTGTTTTACATAGGGGAGAAACGACTCGGAGGACACCCCTCATCCGAGGAGACCACAGCCCCGCCCCCTGGAAGAAGGTGAAATACCCCCAACACAAGATGAGCAGGAGGATGAAGACGTGGTGGAACTAGTCACCACAACAGGTGAGTGTCTGCAACCACAGGCTCAGATAAGAGATGGATGGCGGCATTTTTTTCAAACCAAATTTATTTTGGGTTTCCTCTCTTTTTAGGTGATCGTGAGGTTGTGGATGAAGATCCTTTCACATCTGAAAGTGCCCAGATCCTGATCGGGGAGATCATGGGGTGTAATTTACAATTGGAAAACATCAAGCAAAACATCAATGATGTTATTCCAAAATATAAAAACATCATTGATGTTTTGGGGCGAGTTTAAAGCCCCTCCAAATCACTTTCTTCTTTTGTGTGCTACAATGTGCGAAATGTTTTTGTGATTTTTCCCAAAGCCAAATTTGGAGGATGCACACAGTGTGCCAACATGTGCTAGCTGCCATCACGGGAGATCAATGGACGCGTTTTGGGGGTGCAACCCCTTCCTCAATAATAAAGTAGCGGTGAGGAATTGCTTTCTCCCCCAAAACACGTCCCTTGATCCCCTCTGATGGCAGCTAGCACATGTTGACATTGTGAAATTTGTGTGCATCTTCCAAATTTGGCTTTTCCTGGGGTGATTTCACCCCATCTGAACGCAATATCAAACACAGTTCCTAAATACTCATGTCTGATATTGCCTTCCAGTTCTACCAAATGTGAACTTTGTAAGATCAAGATTTGTGTCTTTCTTGTTGGTTTTACACAGGCCTGTTTTCTATAAAATGGACATTTTGATTTTGGATAATGACACCACAAAAATTGTTATACAACAAACATGTTGGTTTGTCAGAAAAACCTTGGGTAAATGCACATGTGATTGTGCTGGTATTAAAAAGATTGTTCATCAAGAATGTGTGGATTATTGTCTCAACGCTACAACATTTTTGGGGTGATGTAATTGTTGTTTTATGAGAAAATGGGGGTAATTTCCTAAGGGCAAATACTCTTTGCACTACAAGTGCAGTTTCAGTGCAGTTGCAAGTGCACTGGTAGTGCAAAGTGTCTTTGCATTTAGTAAATAACAGTCAACAGTGCTTTGTATAAGGTTACACAATCACGCCATTTTCTGCACTCAACACATTTCTGTCAGGGTCAGCTCAAACAAACACAAGCAGTAAATGTCCACAAAGAAGAGCCTGGGGAGAGATGCCTGTCGAGAACTTGAGGTCCTGCAGACTTCTCCCTGTGGCCAAATACCGCAGGGTAGCGACCAACCTCTGCTCCGGAGTGATGGCTTGCCTCATGCAGGTATCCTGCCTGCTAATATAAGGGGTCAGCAAAGCCAACAAACTGTGAAACACGGGGTCCGTCATCCTGAGAAAGTTCCTGAAATCATCAGGATTATTCTCACGGATCTCACGGAGCAAAGGCATATGAGAGAACTGGTCACACTGAAGCAACCAATTCTTGGTCCATGAGCTCCTCCCCACCCTGTTCATGGACTGGACTTGTGTCAAGGTCAGGACCCCAACACCAAGCCCCCGCACAGCACGAACTCTACGAGGAGTACGCATACGAAACATGGCTAGAAAACGGTCAGAACGAGGTAACAGAACGCACTGAAGAACAGCAAGGCCTGTGAAGAGCGATCTGAAAACCAGTAACGAACGAACAAGAATACAATGACTAAAGTCACGCGGAACTTGCTTGCACGTACTGAAGAGCAGATACAAACCCACAAGCACAAACTGAACGGCAGAAAACGATCTGAAAGCCACGAGTCTGAAAAAGCGCGAATCGTCTCTCACCAAACTTTTACTAACACGAGATTAGCAAAAGGAGCCCAAAGGGTGCCGCACTTGGTTCTGAACCGGCCTTTTCTAGTCTCGTCGTACGTGGTGTACGTGACCGCGTGGTTGTCGATTGGAAATTCCGACAACTTTGTGCGACCGTGTGTAGGCAAAACAAGTTTGAGCCAACATCCGTCGGAAAAAATCCTAGGATTTTGTTGTCGGAATGTCCGAACAAAGTCCGACCGTGTGTACGCCCTATAAGAGTTCATATCTCTTCATCTAAACTGCATATATGTGTGTTTACCTGGAGTTCAAAATTATCTCTCTACAAGAGACTGAAATATGAAGCCGATGTGGGTCCCCAGTACTGCCATCTCACATATGAGAGCTGGCTGTGGCTTCCTGAGGAACCAAAGGGTCAGCAAGGCAAAGGAAGGGCGGTTAGCAAGGGAGTGTACCGGAAATGGTAGAGCAGTGTACAGGGCCAGCAGGGTGGAGGACAGGGGTCAGCAGGGCAGTGTACAGGGGGTCAGCAAGAATTTGTAGAGCAGTGTACAGGGGGTCAGCAAGAATTGGTAGGGCAGTGTACAGGGGGTCAGTAGGGAGAGAGACGGAGTAAGCATTAGATATGTGCAATTTGTTTAGTTACAAATTAGTTTTTTAACAAATTTTGACAAATTTTTTCATTCTGACATTTCCAAATTTCCGAATTTTCAAATTTCCGAATTTTTGGAAATTCGGAAATTCGAAATTTCGGAAATTGGAAAATTTGAAATTTTGGAAATTCGGAAGTTCGGAAACTCGGAAATTCTAAATTAGGAAATTCGAAATTTCATAAATTAGACAATTTGAAAGTTTTGAAATGTGAAAATCCAAAAATAAGAATGAAAATCTTAAAATTCAAAAGAATGAAAATTTGAAAATTCGAAAACCCGAAAATCTGAAATAATAAATAACTAATAATAAATATTAAATTATAGGTATTGGAAATTCCTTTCAAATTTGGCTGTTTGTGAACGTAATGAATAAATAAATTTATCTGAAGTTACGAATTATCTGAAATAATGAATGCCGTATCTAAACGAATGGAACGTAACGATATAATAATAAATAACAATAATAATAATAATAAAACCTTTTTATTATTATTATTAATTATTAATTTGTTACATTCCATTTGTTTAGATGTGGCATTCGTTATTTCGGATAATTCGTAACTTCAGATAAATTTGTATTCGTTATGTTCACAAACAGCCAAATTTGAAAGGAAATTTCAATATCTATAATTTAATAGTTATTATTAGTTAGTTATTATTATAAAATTTTACTGATTTTCTTTTTTTTTTCAGATTTTCAAATTTTCGAATTTTCGAATTCCAAAGATCCGAAAATTCAGAAGCAAAAAAACGAATGAAACGAAAATTAACACATTTTTTGTCAGTGCACATGTCTAGTCAGTAAGGCAGTGTACAGGGGTTAAAAGGACATAGGACAGGATTCAGAAGGGTGGAGGATAGTTGTCAGCAGGGTGGAGGACAGGGGTCACTGCTAGCAGGATACTCAGTAGAGCTTCTCCCATCTGGGCACAGTTGCTGGGATGAAGGATAGAGGTAGTAGAGGTAAGTATTCTTTCCAGTCATTTGCGTGTGCTCTGAAGAAACTCGGGTCACAAGTGAAACGCGTCAGAATTGATGCCATCACGCTCCCTGTAGCGCGGACTCAGATCCGCCCACCAGCTGACAATCCCCCTCGGAAATTCCCAGGAGATCCGAAGGAGCCTCTGGAGTGTTCGGGCTGGACGTTTGCCCTCAAACAACTGGAGAGACCTCCATTATCCATTATCACCAGCTCTGTACAAGTGATCTGGACGGACTGATGGAGGCTATTCCTTGGGTCATCAGCAGTTTAAACTTCGGCTCAATACATGTGCAGTGACAAAGGTGGCTATCAGCAGAATGGAGAGCGGTGAGCTGTAATACTCCCTAACCCCCAGCTGGGGGAAGTTTATTCATACACACACTCACCTGCCCTCTAGAGATACACTACTATGCATGTGTTGTATAGTAGCCTGGGTAACCGCCAGTGTTATGTCCCCTGCAAAGGAATTGTGAATAATTACCTTGTGCTTACTCTCCAAGTTATATTGCCAGTGACTTTTTCATGTCATTACTTATGAACTTTCCATGCTTTTCTATTCTACGCCACTGGAGTCCAATTTAGTACATCATGGTATATTATAATGGCTTAATAAACCCATGGATGGTATCCCCAAGTCATGTTTGGTATTCATCTGATTTAAGTCTAATATATTGACATTATCATTGTCCATACCCACATAGTTATTGCCAGCGATTTTTCAAGTATTTAGTGATACTTAGGAGGGGTGTATGTCTGCATGTGGTGGCCATCTGAGTTTCTAGACAACGTTGTCTAATTTTAGGTATTTTGGTGGAGGTATGTTCTATTTTTTGAATAGTGTAAAGTGAATTTTTGTAATAAATACTTTTCCATAATTTTTGTACTCAGTTGCTGATTCCTGTTTGAAGAATTGCTTTGGGACCACTATGGTTTCCTGTTCTTTCTGTATGCTTATTCAATTCAGAGGAACACTCCTCAGACTTTCCTTTCAGGACTGTACTGTGGTGAATGTATTCTGGGTGGTCCTCGAGGAATTATTATTGAAAATTGTCCTCTTGACCCTAATTACTAATTTACAGAGGTTGAGCCATGGTGCCATTTTTATCCTTGTTTTTTCTAGTGAACCCCCAAAGGTGGCAGGACCAGGAAGGAGAGTGGCAGTTCTGCAACCTATGTAGGGAGCTGCATGGATAGTTCTCTATCTTCTGTTCATCCCAGGAGGGAATGAGAAGACTCCAGGGAGCAGTAATGTGGCAGCTGCCAGGCCACGAGATGTGCCAGAAGCTAAAGAGCCAGGGTGAGAGCAGAGAATATTCACTACTTCTTGCTAGAGAGCACATAGCTGCGAGAGGAAGAGGATTACCTGGCAGAACAGAAATGAATACCCAACAAGGAGATGGCAGAGGCTGTTTCTTTGTGGAGAGGCAGCAGAGTTTGCAAAGTAGACATCCATTCCGTGGGGGGCACAATCTGGGGGGGTCGCCCATTCCAGCACCCCCTCCCCTAGATCCAGCCATGGCTGGTGGGGGTGGCCAGCAGGGTGCTGTGCAAAATTCTGTGAAAACATCACGGCAGCCTACGTCAGTGCTCCTCTCAAGAGCCCCAAGTCTGGTGCAAGCAGAAGGCTGACTCTTGGGAGGAGTAATTCAAATATCCAAATACCTTAAAGGTGGATGTAAGTCTCGAAGAGCAAGAATTTGCATGCAGACTGCCTTAGTAAGGTCCACGTGTGATGCTGATATTACATTACTGAAAGGACTAAAATCCAATGAATGAAAGGGATAGACCAAAAATTGTGAGATTGGAGAGGAAAGGCTAGATGAAGTTGGATGTTGTCCAGCCAGTAAATTAGGCAGGCCCTATTTGACTTGCTGTAGCTTCTAATGTACACTGTTAGAAGCTTGCAGTGTGCAATGAAATCAGAGTAAGTAATTTTAGTACAGGATAGGAACCTGTATAACTGTGCACGCCTAAAAGTACGGCTGAAATTCTGCTTAAAAGTGAATCTTTCCATTCTCCAATCATGCAGACTTAGTACTAAGAATATGAAGGATTCATTCCACAACTGGACTACGGAAAACTTCTTCATAGTTTATTAAGGACCAAATCAGACTTTTGCATTGTGAGCATGTTACTGTAACAATTTGAATAGCACCTCAAAGCACTATAGCTATGCAGCTCCAACACACATATGTTGCAGCACATCACAGCACACGGTAATGTACTTCTGTTCTTGTGTAATAACAGTCTATTCAAAATGAATGAGCTGCCTTAATGCAACATATGTTAATGCATGACACAATGCATGTACGTCAGCACCACAAACATGAATAGTAAAGTGTGAATTGGTCCTAAAAGGTACGAGATACAGGCTTATGCATTTCACACTTATAAGTGCTAATTCAAAGACTCTTTCATAATAATATATAAAATACATGTAAGTATTATCTTACTGATATTTGATTATAATGTGATATTCTTGTTTCTGGATTTTGCGCCTTTTTGGTGGTCACTATTCACAGTTTCTGTTTATTATTTATATATAATATACATTATATAATATATATGCAAAATGTATATGTATACTGTAAATACAAAATGATTGCCCTCAACCCCCTTTACTGGTCCCTATTCTAACTTTGTTAAACCCTTCCCACCCAACCCTGGCATCCCTTTAACTGCTTGCCAAACAGCGCAAGACGATGTACGTCAGCGCAATGGCATGGCTGTGCAAATGGGCGCACCTGTTAGTCCCCTTTAACACGCGGCTTAGTGGGCGCGCATGCACCACCAGAGGGGTGCGCGCTGCATACTCTGTGAGCATGCCCGTGGGTCCCGCAAATTCAATGTCTGCCGAGTACCCGTGATCGTGACATGGAGAGGCAGAATGGGGAGATGTAAACAAGGCATTTCCCTGTTTTGCCTAGCAACATGACAGGGATCTACTGCTCCCTGTCATCGGGAGCAGTGATCTCTGTCATGTTGTAGTGAACACATCCCCCCCACAGTTAGAATCACTCCCTAGGATACACTTAACCCCTTGATCGCCCCCTAGTGTTTAACCCCTCCCCTGCCAGTGTCATTTACACAGTAACCAGTGCATTTTTATAGCACTGATCGCTGTATTAATGTCACTGGTCCCAAAAATAGTGTCAAAAGTGTACGCCGCCATTACTAATAAAAAAATATTAATAATAAAAATGACATAAGTCTATCCCCTATTTTGTAGAAGCTATAACTTTTGCGCAAGCCAATCAATATACGCTTATTGCGATTTTTTTTTTTTTTAAATATGTAGAGAAATACATATTGGCCTAAACTGAGAAAGAAATTAGTTTTTTTATATAGCTTTTTTATATATTTTTTGGGGGTATTTATTATAGCAAAAAGTAAAAATATTTTTTTTTATTTTATAGTTTTTTTTTTCAAAATTGTCCCTCTTTTTTTGTTTATAGCGCAAAAAATAAAAAGCACAGAGGTGATCAAATACCACCAAAAGAAAGCTCTATTTGTGGGAAAAAAAGGACGTCAATTTTGTTTGGGTGCAACGTCACACAACCGCGCAATTGTCAGTTAAAGGGACACAGTGCTGTATCGCAAAAAGTGCTCTGGTCAGGAAGGGGGTAAATTCTTCCGGGGCTGAAGTGATTAATAGGGTCTGTACACCAGGTGGGCAGGAAGGATCAGTCAATCATTTGAATAATGTGGTTGGCTGTCACAGTGGTCACATTATGACCAAAGACAGCTACAGCGCGGGCTTGCTTTACCGGGAGGGTGTACATAGCTGTCCACCAGTGAACGTGCTGCCTGCATGCCCCCTGCGGCATGGGGCTAGCACACTCTGTGGTCGCTGAGTCCTTCGGACTTAGCTGATCACAGATTGGGGGTAAAGGGCCAATCACAGTGGCCCTTTACCACATGATCAGCTGTCGGCCAATGACAGCTGATCACAGGATGTAAACACAAGCCGAGAGAAGAAAAAAGCTGATCACCCATTTCTGTTAAAAGTTAAAGTGTCCTAATTATCAGTGCAATCTCACCAGTGCCCACCAGTGCTGCCAGTCAGTGCCGATCAGTGCTGCCAATCAGTTCCTCATCCTCAGTGTCACTATCACTGCCGCCTATCAGTGCCAATAAGTGCTGCCTATCAGTGAGGTCTATCAGTGCCAGCTCTCAGTGCCGCCTATCAGTGCCACCAATTAGTGCACATAAGTGCAGCCTCATCAGTGCCCACCAGTGCTGCCTCATCAGTACCCATTAGTGCCATTTATCAGTGCCGCCTATCAGTGCCGCATATCAGTGCCCATCAGTACCACCTATCTGTGCCCATCAGTGCAGCCTCATCAGCGCACATCAGTGAAGGAGAAAAATTACCTTTTTGCAAAATTTTATAACAAACTATGACTCTTTTTTTTTTACAATTTTTGATCTTCTTTTGTTTGTTTAGCAAACAATATAAAACCCAGTGGTGACTAAATACCACCAAAAGAAACCTCTATTTGTGTGAAAAAAAGGATAAAAATATCATTTGGGTACAGTGTTGCATGACAGCACAATTGTTATTCAAATTGTGACAGCACTAAAAGCTGGCCTGGGCAGGAAGGGGGTAAAAGTGCCCAGTAAGCAAGTGGTTAAAGTGGTTGTAAATCCTTACATATATCCAGTGAAGTGACTAGCCTCGGGTGATGTACAGAGATGGAACAAATCCTCTTATATAAGTTATATGTGTTTATTGGCAGTCTTCTCTTCTCTACAGCCTTTCAAAGTCCAAAATTCATTAAGCTTGTCTGAGCTGTCAGAAAAAAGGGGGTGGAGAGCTGTAGTTACACTCTGCAGAGCTCTGAGAGCTGATTGGAGGGAAGGGACACCCCCCCCCCTTCACACAGCACACATGAACAGAGCTGAGGCTGTCAATCAGCTGGAGATCCCTTCCCTGTCACCATTTTTCTCTTGGTGTCAGGAAAACTTGTCAGAAGTGACTCATGCTGATAGCAGAGGAACGAAGCAGCAGACAGAAACTACACTATGCCCTTGTTCACATTGGAACGACTTGTCATGTGAAATATCCTTTGTTCATATTTCATGTCTGAGATTTACAACCACTTTAAAGTCCACCCTTTTAGCTGCAGCAAGATGTTAAAGAACAGGATGATTTTCTTCTAAAAACTCTAGTTGTCTGGATGTTGTACTGATCCCCTGGCTTCAGTATGTTGGATTAAAGATCTGGAATAAGGATACAGGTTAGAAAATCAGAGTGAAGCCAGAACACCTGGTCTGCATACTTGTGGGTATTGTTGAAGCCAATGGACTAGCATGAGAGTCAGTTACCTTTCATTTTCAAGAAGAGGTCAGTTAGGCTGGGTTCACACTTTTGCGAATTGGATGTGGGTTTCACATTACAGGAGCTTGTGATCGGCTCTCAATGGAATCGGTTCATACAGCTCTGGGGTGGCCGCGGAGTGCACTGCAGAAGAGTCCTGTGCGTCCTTGGCTCAGTTTTAGAACCAAATTCAGCCACAAATCCAGACCTAATTCAGACCTGAAATGGTGAATGGGGACGCACCAGACCCCCCGTTGTGAGCCGTGTCACACACGGTGTGAACCCAGCCTAAATCAGACCTGTATACTTCTCTTGTTTCTTTTAACACCGCTTCTAGTGATCAGTAATTTTAATCAAAAATCGGGCGAAGTGGGCAGGTCAGACCAATCTGATCCTTTGCTGCAAATCACAATAGGTTTGATTTACTAAAACTGCAGATTACAAAATCTGGTGCAGCTGTGTATGGTAGCCAATCAGCTTCTAACGTCAGCTTGTTCAATTAAGCTTTGACCAAAAGAAAACTGGAAGCTGATTGTTTTCCATGCAGAGCTGCACCAGATTTTGCAAAATCAACCCCAATGTTCTGATTCTCATTGATATGTGCACACATCTCTTAAAATGTCAGAAAATCACTTGGTTCACAAACCCAGACATTTGGGACTTATGAATTACGTGACTTTTATCGGTAGATCAGTGCACGCTTATAATTATGGGACCCAGGAAACAATGGATTGCCCAGAAGAGTGAGATTCACCCAATCTGTCTGAGGATCAATTCACTCACTTCTATCCGCTGTGCGGTCTGCATTGCCAGGTCACAAAGGCAATTTATAAGGCTGCTAATAAAGCATCAGTCCCAGGGTAAATGCTCCAGAGAAAGTGGTTTACTCTACAATCAAGTCATTGCTGCCGTTAGGGGCCTTGTGTGAATAAACAGGTTATTAAAAAGAAATGGTGAACACGTGTTTCGCCGGTCGGAGTGACAGCACTCATTGTGCCAGTAATCAGTCATTGACAGCGAGACTGATGTTTTATTGGCTGCGGTGATGGAAATGATATCTAACTGTATGGATTCACATGCGCACCTTGTAGCAGCACCAACAGGGAAAAATCATTCATCCATAAAGTGGAAGAAAAACCTGTTATATCTATAGCTGTAAATTTAAAGAGGCTGTATAGTGCTCCTGTCTGAGGGGATGGATCACCAGGGGTTTAACCACCTCAATACCAGGCACTTACACCCCCTTCCTGCCCAAGCTAATTTTCAGCTTTCAGCGCTGTCGCTGTTTAAATGACATTTGCGCGCGGTCATACATCACTGTTCCCAAAAAGAATTTTTATCATTTTGTTCCCATAAATAGAGCTTTCTTTTGGTGGTATTTGATCACCTCTGCGTTTTTTAATTTTTGCTAAACAAATAAAAAAAGACCTAAAATTTTGAAAAAAAAAAGTTTTTCTTTTGTTTCTGTTATAAAATTTTGTAAATAAGTACGTTTTGTCCTTCAATGATGAGCACTGATAAGGCGGCACTGATGGGCACTGATAAGGTGGCACTGATGGGCACTGACGATGGGCACTGGTTGGTGGCACTGATGGGTGGAACTGATATACAGCACTGATGGGCATTGATAGGCGGCACTGATGGGCACTCATGGGTGGCACTGGTGGGCACTGAAAGGCTGCACTGATGGGTACTTATGGGTGACACTGATAGGCGGTACTGTTGGGCACTGCTGGACACTGATACATGGCACTGATGGGCACTGATATGCGGCACTGATAGATGGCATTGATAGGCATCACTGATGGCACTGGCACTGGCAGGCATTCGGAATGGGCACTGATTGGCAGCTGCCTGGGCACTGATTGGCATTTCTAGGGTGGCATACCTGGTGGTCCAGGGTGGTGTCAATCCCTGGTGTTCCTGGCAGCATACTGGTGGTCCTAGGTGGGCATCCTAGGAGGGGCTGCGCTGATAAACAATCAGCACAGACCCCCCTCCGTCAGGAGAGCAGCTGATCAGCTCTCCTCTACTCGTCTGTCAAACGCGAGTGAGGAAAAGCCGATCAACGGCTCTTCCTGTTTACATCATGATCAGCCATGATTGGGCATGGCTGATCATGTGGTAAAGAGCCTCCGTCAGAGGCTCTTTACCGAGATCGGTGTAGCGGTGTGTCTGACTGACACACCGCACCACCGATCGCCGCGATGCGCACCCGCAAGAGCGGTCATTCTGGGTGGATGTCATATGACAGCCTCCCAGAATGAGAGCCACGGCCGGCGGGCGTGTGGTAGTTGAAGAAGAAATTTTCAGGGGCGGAATTATGGGAACTGCCATTAGAAGGCTCTTCCACTGTCATGATTTGTTTTGCCTTATGTCTGGTACAAGCAAGCAACAATAGAAGGCTCAGGACACATGGGGGTTGATTTACTAAGAAAAAGGGGCAGCAGTGGTTGCTCTACATCTAATTACTCCCAATTAAAAAAATTGAGACCTCAACTAGGCAAACAGAAAAGCGCACAAATATAGGCGAACATGCGTTAGTAAATATGAAATCGGCATAGTTGTGGTTCCACAAGTGGCAATTACAAACAAGTTTATTATATGGAACTGCACTGCAGCCATGATCATGTGTGTACATGTATGCAAATAAAACATTCTTATGTTTAGGAATTAAACAGTTTATCTCCAAATTAAATGTATGTTTTTGTGGAAGGAACAGTTGTACAATGAGAATCAATGGTTGAAGCTGGTTGAAACTTGCATTTAAATATAAATATTAGCTACTATGCTAGTTCGCTAATTTTCACGCCCGCAAACGCATGTTTGGCATTTGAGAATCTCGGAATTTACTATAGCACGTGGTTAAAAAAGAATGTGGGAATGATTGTGACTATTTTTATTGTCTGGGGATGCGCACTTGTGCTAATACATAGTCGGACAAACAGAGGGAATTTATCTCTTCTGAGACTTTCACTTATAATATTGTTTTCACATAAATTTTTGAAAAAGTTTAAGGCTGGGTTCACACTATTGCGAATTGGATGGGGTGTCTCCGCATCCAATTCGCAATAGCAGAAGATTTTGACCGTCTCTCTACGGAGACGTTCACATACAGTATCTCACAAAAGTGAGTACACCTCTCAAATTTTTGTAAATATTTTATTATATCTTTTCATGTGACAACACTGAAGAAATGACACTTTGCTACAATGTAAAGTAGTGAGTGTACAGCTTGTATAACAGTGTAAATTTGATGTCCTCTCAAAATAACTCAACACACAGCCATTAATGTCTAACCCTCTAGCAACAAAAGTGAGTACACCCCTAGGTGAAAATGTCCAAATTGGGCCCAATTAGCCATTTTCCCTCCCCGGTGTCATGTGAATCATTAGTGTTACAAGGTCTCAGGTGTGATTGGGGAGCAGATGTGTTAAATTTGGTGTTATCGTTCTCACCCTCTCATACTGGTCACTGCAAGTTCAACATGACACCACATGGCAAAGAACTCTCTGAGCATCTGAAAAAAAGAATTGTTTCTCTACATAAAGATGGTCTAGGCTATAAGAAGATTGTCAAGACCCTGAAACTGAACTGCAGCACGGTGACCAAGACCATGTAGTGGTTTAACAAGACAGGTTCCACTCAGAACAGGCCTCGCCATGGTCGACCAAAGAAGTTGAGTGCACATTCTCAGCATCATATCCAGAGGTTGTCTTTGGTAAATAGATGTATGAGTGCTGCCAGCATTACGGCAGAGATTGAAGGGGTGGGGGGTCAGCCTGATAGTGCTCAGACCATAAGCCGCACACTGCATCAAATTGGTCTGCATGGCTGTCGTCCCAAAAGGAAGTCTCTTCTAAAGATGGTGCAAAAGAAAGTCGCAAACAAGCATGGTGGTGGGAGTGTCATGGTCTGGGGCTGCATGAGTTCTGCCCGCACTGGGGAGCTAGAGTTCATTGAGGGAACTATGAATGCCAACATGTACTGTGACATACTGAAGCAGAGCATGATCCCTTCCCTTCTGAGACTGGGCCACAGGGCAGTATTCCAACATAAAGACCCCAAACACACCTCCAAGATGACCACTGCCTTGCTAAAGAAGCTGAGGGTAAAGGTGATGGACTGGCCAAGCATGTCTCCAGACCTAAACCCTATAGAGCATATGTGGGGCATCCTCAAACAGAAGGTGGAGGAACGCAAGGTCTCTAACATCCACCAGCTCTGTGATGTAGTCATGAAGGAGTGGAAGAGGACTCCATTGGCAACCTGTGAAGCTCTGGTGTATTCCATGCCCAAGGGGGTTAAGTCAGTGCTGGAAAATTATGGTGACCACACAAAATATTGAAACTTTGGGCCCAATTTGGACATTTTCACTTAGGGGTGTACTCACTTTTGTTGCCAGCGGTTTAGACATTAATGGCTGTGTGTTGAGTTATTTTGAGGGGACATCAAATCCACACTTTTATACAAGCTGTACACTCACTTTACATTGTAGCAAAGTGTAATTTCTTCAGTGTTGTCATATGAAAAGATATAATAAAATATTTGCAAGGGGTGTACTCACTTTTGTGAGATACTGTATCTCCACTGCAGCCCTGTGCATCTTTTGGTCCATTTCAGGTCCGAATTCAGCAAAAAACTTGGGCTGAAAGTGTGAATGGGGATGCATCGGACCCCTGCTGTGAGCCACATGCGAAGATACTGTAGTGTGAACCCAGCCTAAGAGCACATCATCTACAAACAGTATACTGCATGTTTAGGAACTATTTAATCTATGAGATCATACTCTAAACATTATTTCCTTGTGCAATTCCCGTGCTCCTACCACAGGAACTGATTTAGACAGTCAGTGATTTCTATGACCATTAGTAAATTCGCTTTCGCAAATATTTTTTTCTATAGTAAATGCCATTTCCGAGTAAATCTACCCGGTTTTAGCCAAATGTTACCATGCATTCGCTCATTTGCCGCGTAGGCACGATAGTAAATAAACCCCATGGTATGTGATAGTTTAGTAACTCATTTTACTCGGTAGCAGAGCCAGGATTTGGATTACCATCCTTAAGCATTTGAAGCAGTGATTCTTAATCTTTTTTTTTAGCTGTGGCAACCTTCAAAATTATGCAAAATGCTAAGGCTCCCCAATCTGAAAAGGGAAAACAGTAAATGTTGCTTCCCAGATAACAAGCAATTGTGCTGCAAGTTTTAAAATGACTTGTTAAGCTATTGCTAGACTTGCCAGGCTTCACAATTTTGTTGCACAATTGCAGCAAGTCCGCATTGCATGACTCCAGATCAACTTTCTTTGCAAACATTCTGCAAGTCTGCTGCAAGTTCTGGTTCAGTTATGTTGTGCAATAGTCATCCCACCACAGGGGGTCACTGTGGCTAAATTTTCATGCTGTAGATTTGCAGAGCTCTTGCTGTAGACTCACCACTGTAACTTTGCTCTTGCAAGAGACTTGGCACGCAAATTTGCCACAAATTGGAAAAGTGTCAACTAGAACTTGTGCTTCAAGTGCTCTGCAAGTGTACAACTTGCCAGTGAAAATGTGCAGCAAGTTAATAAGACTTACCATTCAACACTGCTACAAAATTGTGGCAAATTATCCTAGTTATCTGGGTTATCAATGGGAAACCTGAACTTGGGACATTGTAAACAACCACCTAGATGAAATTCAGATCAGAACCCCCCCCATCACAGATCTCCCCAGTCATACAGGCACCACTTCCCATCACAGATAGTACAAACAGCAACTGCCCCAACCTACAACTGGCCTTAACAGCAAGGAGCACATGGAAGAAGCGCATGTTAAGCAACATCAAATAAAAATGTATAGCTCAACTTACCAGCCAGACTGCAACAAACCAAATTGTCCTGTCTAAGCTGCAGTGCGCCCCTGTGCCTTTAAGAAGGAGTAGGCTCCCTCCAGGCATACCTGCCCTCAACCTATCCATTATTATATACAGTATGTGCTGCTACTATGAAGGCTCTTATTTATAGCTAGGACTGCAGATAATATTGGGTCCCGTGAAGTGGCCTCCGCAGCTAAGTATGTGTAGCACTACCCCCACAGGAGCCACTGGTTACTGGTTCCCTCTATTCCTGCACAGCCAGGCAACACGCATTTCCAACTTGCATCCAGACACAAGAAATCAGTCCATGGAAGTATCTTGTCTCCTCTGTAGAACTTCACCCAGTCTGATGGTTGCAGATACTACCAGTCCACCTGGCTGTTTGACTACCAGCCCAAGGGGATATTCTAAAGGACTCCCTAGGACAAGGGATCAGGATTTAGCACGACGCTGTGCTTGGAAAGTATGCTTGTGCTGGGAAGTCTGAGGTACTCATACTGTCCCCACTGCAATGGGTAAAACTCCTGTTCAGGCCTCCAACTGATCAGATTTTCCCATGCCAGTCCGGATGTCCAAAGATAATGGAGCTTCCTCCCCTTCCTTTCCTCAGCTCCCAGCCTGGAGGCAGTACCACCAGCCCCAGGGGGCCCTTCACGGGCCACACAGCAACCATATTTAGGGGCCCTTATCACCACCTCACCAGTCCCAGTGTCCCTAATCACTGTCACACCAGTCATGGTGTCCCTGATCGGCCTCAGACCAGTAATCTTGTTCCTGATCACCACCACACGAGTTACAATGTCCCTGATGTCTGCCTCACCTGTTACAGTGCCCCTGGAATGCCTAAAGGTGCCCCTTGGATTTCTGGCCCCCCATGCATCTAGGTTGTAAAAAAGTCTCACACTTGTAGTATCCCCATACTCGGGAGGAGTAGCAGAATATGTTTTTGAGTGTAGTTATAGGTATGCCTATGCTGTGTGTGAGAAATAAGCTGTTAAAAATAACAACTTTGTGAAAAAAAAATTCTTATATTTTCAAAAAATTGTGACAAAGAATTACAACTTTAAAAAACTCACCATGACTTTTTAATAAATACCATTTTAGCGCCTCAAGAAATGAGACAGGGCCAGTACATCAGGATTGATCAATTTTCAAATTTATATACCATAGTTTGTAGACTCTATAACTTTCATACAGGCTAAATAATATAAACTGATTTGGGTTATTTTTACCGAAAAAATGTAGCAGAATACATTTTGGCCTAAATTTATGAAAATAGATTATTTATTTGCAAAACGAAAAAAAAAAGTTGTTTTTCCTTTTTCATTCATATAACAAAAAATTCAAAACCTAGTGCTGATGGCATACCACCAAAACTAGGCTCTATCGGTCTCAAAAAAGGATACCATTTTAATTTGGGTACAGTGCTGCATGTCTTAGAAATTGTCATTCAAAACAGAGATGGAAACTGATAAAAAAAGTAAAGATGGCTAGATGGTACCAGAGGATACAGCACCTCATCCCCTAAATAATCAAACGTTAAATAGGTGTGTGGACAAGGGATTATAGCGGTGCTAGGGTCAGGAAGATTAGAGAAGAAAAGATAAAACAAAAAATACTAAAATTACAAATTTTATTAATAGTCTATCAACAATACAATGTACATTATAAACAATTCATACAGTAATTATACAAATTTTATGGATACATGTACTGTAAGTGACCCTAAGAATGGTCAAGTGGGCCAGATGGCAAGTGGCCGTTGAAGGAGGGGGGGCTCGTTTTCCTACATGTTTCGCCAAAACATTGGCTTCTTCAGGGAACAGGAGCTCATAGGGTGGATATATATAAAAAATTCTGTGTGGTGGACATGAAAACACATGTTAGAAATATTAATTTGACCAAACACTGCATGGTAAAAACAATGACACATTGCAACTGTGGCTGAACATTCATGCGACCCTAAGCTCCACACCACTAAACGGAACTGCGGACATACCTAGGGCGTCAGTGCCCAAGACGGGAGGGAAGAGAGGGAAAGGGGGAACACAGCCACCCAAGGAGATCCCCACCGGGGAGCAGGCAGACCGCGCCGTAAATTATGCCTGCAGGGGGCATACAGTAGACCTGGCAAAGGAATGTAAAGATAGTCATGTGTCATAATGCACTGTGGTAGTTATTCCAGGAATAGAGGGTTGCGCATATGTGCATTGTATTAAAAAGAGAACAAAAAATATATGTATATAAATAGGTATAAATGTATCTATATCTCTGGAGGAGGTGCGGACTTACATGTATATCTAAAAGCTGTAGAGAGGCAAGGTCAGGAAGTGCCTGTGATAAATGTATGCAGGTATGGCTACCTATTTACGGCGCGGTCTGCCTGCTCCCCGGTGGGGATCTCCTTGGGTGGCTGTGTTCCCCCTTTCCCTCTCTTCCCTCCCGTCTTGGGCACTGACGCCCTAGGTATGTCCGCAGTTCCGTTTAGTGGTGTGGAGCTTAGGGTCGCATGAATGTTCAGCCACAGTTGCAATGTGTCATTGTTTTTACTATGCAGTGTTTGGTCAAATTAATATTTCTAACATGTGTTTTCATGTCCACCACACAGAATTTTTTATATATATCCACCCTATGAGCTCCTGTTCCCTGAAGAAGCCAATGTTTTGGCGAAACATGTAGGAAAACGAGCCCCCCCTCCTTCAACGGCCACTTGCCATCTGGCCCACTTGACCATTCTTAGGGTCACTTACAGTACATGTATCCATAAAATTTGTATAATTACTGTATGAATTGTTTATAATGTACATTGTATTGTTGATAGACTATTAATAAAATTTGTAATTTTAGTATTTTTTGTTTTATCTTTTCTTCTCTAATCTTCCTGACCCTAGCACCGCTATAATCCCTTGTCCACACACCTATTTAAAGAGATGGAAACTGGAAAATGGTCTGGACTGGAAAGGGGATGAAAGTGCCTGGACTTAAAGTGGTTAAACATAAGAAATCTAAACAATTTAAAAACATCTATTTTTATGTTTAATATTCTTTTACGCCACTCATGGATTTGTAAATATTCATATTCTTTTCATTTGTACTGTAGCCCTGAAAAACGGGGAGTATGTGGACCCTCAAAACGAGTTGGATGCCTTCTGAGTTACTGTGGTTATTTGTGACAAGAACAGTGGTGGCTGGTGCTCAATTTTTTGGGGGGGCGGCAAACAAACCTGACCCCCTCACTCCCCCCATCCACCCCCATCGCTCGATTGCTCGCCCGCCAGCCCTGTACTTACTACATCCAGGTCGCGGCTTCAGTGGCTTCCCCCCTGCATCTTCTCCTGAGTCCTGACGGTCGCTTCTCCTCCCGGCTAATTGGGTCTGAGGACTCCCGGACAATTTGGTTTCAGGACCCACTTCCTGATTGGAAGACATTAGTTTTGCTAATGTCACACAAGTGGGTGGGCCTCAGGCGCTAATCATGTGCTTAAAAAAAATACCATTGAAATCCATGTGTCCAGTGCGTTGCGTTGGAGATTAGGGACCGGCACATGGATTGGGGGGGGGCGACACCTCTGCGCCCCTTATGAGCCACCACTGGACAAGAATAAAGGAATTTTTGTACTCTCAATATGTTTGGGGCTTCTGTTTGTTCCCCCTTATTGACAAGTTAGGTGACCCCTTTGTTTTGGGTGGTCCCATTTTGTGAAGAGCTGCCAATTTCAAGCTATTGGATATTCAGGCTTATTTAACAGTAGCAGAGGATCAGTTCACCAATGATTTGCTGCTTTTTCACTTCTAGTGGAAATTATAGACCACGGTAACATTAGCAGTAGTCATAACATGCCCAATGTCACATTATTCAACACCTATTACTAATGAGATTTTTAAATGATGAATCGTTAATTGTATTGGAAATTCATCAGTGTGGAGAGCCACTGCATACTCTTTTGGCACACTGCCTAGGCTTTTTTTTATTTTAGTTAAGGTTTGAGTTTTTTGGTAAAAAATTTAATTTTTTTATAGATTCCAGGACAGAATTTAGAACTTAGTAAAACACATTTTATTAGAAGTCCATAGTCAGTAATCCAACAACATCTTAAAAGCATATAAACTGTTCCTTATATTTATTTTAGGTATGGAAGGCTGTTTCAAGAGTAGACTACCTTCTCTTCTTTAGCAGGTAGTAGTCTTAACCAAATTAATTAATTTGCATTGTTTCCCTAATGCCTCTATCTAGTATAACTCCTGTAAATAGCTGAAGAAAATGTCAGCTCAGTCTAGATCTTCATTTTTTAATAAATATGCCCCCTACATAAATAGGAGCAATAAAGATTATGGTAAGAGATGGCTGTGACGCGGCTATGTATTCCCCCCCACAGTCCTGTAGCTTTCAGTGACACCTTTGAAAATACCTAATGTGAAGTACCCAAGTTTTTTGTTGGTTCGTTCTGCTTTGGAAACACATGCAGCTGCTTCAGGAAACTTCTCATGCAGAGGGTGAAGTCTATTTGCCTAGAGATCGGAACACTCTACTTGACTGATGAGCCTCCACTAACAACTCTTTGATTTTCTGCCTCATGTTGTTGATGAAATTGAGGCTGACACCTTGTAGTCCATCTAGTTTCCCTTTTCACATCTGCGCCATGGGACCAGTTAAGGAACAAAATGAGTACCAGTTAAGGAGTGAAATGAATATATCTGAGCAAGAATTTCCTTGAACATTGTGGAGGCAGAGGAGTTAAACACAATACGCTTCAATACTGCATTAACTTACAACAACGCCAAATTTTTTAAAGGAACACTGTGGTTAACTCAAAACTTCCAAATTAAAACCTTTACAGGGAATTTTTATTTTCTTTCATATACTGTATGTATGTGTTTGCAAAAGTACAAAAATAATACAAAAGTATTAATACATCGAAGTGTTTTTACATTGTCTTCCTGTAAACATCTGCACAGCTTGACAGATACAGAAAAGCCTCTATCCTTAACAAAGACATCTCACTTATTTGAATTTGTTCTGTTCCCCAATGGGCTAAGTATATGTAGTACTTTGTCCCATCTTCCATTTGGTTGTTGAAGGCTAGCTGCAAAGTCTGGCAGGGTCCCCTTGATGGTCATCCGACAACGCAGCTAGCAAGGAGATGGCTGCTTTGATAGACGACACTTATCCCTGTCTCCAAGAGCAAGCTCCTCACAAGAAATGCAGGGGGAGAGGGTGTGTCAACTAAAATATTCCAGGCAAGTGACCAATGCTTCGAGACAAAGAAACATGCTGTTTGTCAAAGCAGCCATTGCCTTGATAGTTGCATGTTTGGATGGGCAGGAAGGCAGCACACACAATAAAACATTTGGCAATTCAGGGTAAACTCACAGGCTACCCTCTACCCAATGATACCCTTTAATCAGTTGGAACCCTTCAAAATACCTAAAACTTCTGATTATGGGCTAGCACATGACATTCCCCCCTTACTCCCAGGATGCAGTACTTGGGTCTGAGTGGCCAATCACCAAACCCAAACATTGTCACATGGGGGAGGGGGGAAGGTCACTAACTCTATGTAAGATTCAACATTTACTGAAAGATTAGACTCAGGAAGTGCTCCGATAGATGAATGGAGGGACATGAAAATGCAGGTAGGTAAGTATCAGCACTCAGGGGGTTCCTGTCAAGAGATCCTATCACTTTGTCCTAACTAGGCAAACTGATGGCTCTTTAACTTTTAACTTTATCCAATTAAAAATGTAATACTTTTATTCTAAACATATGTGCCCATTCTTGCTACTCCTATTTTTTTTTCTTTAACCCTAAAACTGAAATTTAGCCCCCTACTACCTAACCCTAACACTAACCCAACATAATCCTTAACAATAAATAAACCCCTTCTGAAATATAACCACCTTAACCCAAATCAGAAGGAGCTGTGCAAAACTGAAGAGGTCCTATGCCAAGATCTAAACATGACTAACTGCGGGGGCTGAAAACAAAGTTTTTTTACTACCAATATAAATGAGCCTAGATTCATATTTTCTTCCTAATATATATTATTATATACAAAAATTCAAGTCCTGGTTAGCTCCCCTATCATATTTTTTTTTTTGGAAGAAACAAAAGTTTGTAGAGATGAAATTTAGACATGATGAGTAGCTCTTGCACAGCAGACTGTTTTTCCCCCTGTCTACATGGTTCCTGAATAAGTATCAGAGAAGACAAACACAAAAAAAAAGCAGCAAATATAATAGAGACACAAGGGGAGTTGACAGTCATCAGAACAAGCCCTTAGGCTGAATTTTCCTATGAGTCTAAAATAAGTTGCAAATTAAATATACATGTGTATCTATTAATAACATATTGGTTAGGCACATAAACTGAAACAAAACCAGACGGTCTCTGACATAATCTACATACTTCTGTCTGATAAAAAAATGAATCAATGTAGAATGCTAGTAATTTTTTTCTAGTTTTAAATAGAGCAAAATAGTTGGAGCCTCTGTCAGTTTTTTTTTTTTTTAGTGTAGCCAAGCCCCCATAGGGGTTGCTGAATGTTGTGGTTCACCTGTCACCCTACCCAACCCAGCATCCTACTCTCATGCACTCAGAGACATAGAATACTCCATAAGCTTTATTTTTGCTTTTTTTTTTGTTTTTATTGAGGGGATTGAACTTGGATGGGAAAAGGGAAATTATGGGATGCCCAGAAATACTTGCTTAGGACTACTATATACACTCCTGTATATACACTCCAGTCTTCTCTCCAGCACACTCTTGCTTAAGATCTCTTTCCCTTACTCCTCCAGCACTTCACTTGCTGCAGAACGTTACTCCTCCAGCACTTCACTTGCTGCAGACTGTTACTCCTCCAGCACTTCACTTGCTGCAGACTGTCATTCCTCCAGACTAGCTAGCACCACATATCATGGTTAGGCCTGACACTAACTCAGCCAGGCCTCAGTGGATTGCCTTTTGAAGGCAGGGGACTCTGGCCCCTGTTGTGAAGAAATGGTTCAGGTGCTAACTCTCCTCTATTCAGTTACCAATCCCAGATAGCTCTCTTCAGGCCCTGCCAGCTAACCTGGCTGCAATTACCTCTCTCCACTGCCCTTCCCACAGTTCACTCTTCTGCTTCTGCACCCATATCAAACTGCAAACTCCCAGTTCTCTCAGGCGTGCCTCCCCAGTCCTCCCGACTGTGATTCACTCATCAGCCCTCCTGACTGCCACCAGTTGTCCTCCTTGGAGTCTCTTAGCAGTGTTCTCTCCCGCTGTCCTCTCCTTGCTCTCTCATGTTCCTCTCTTCCAGGATCTCGTCTTTCCTCCTGGATGCATCCGAGCCCCAGCCCAGGGTCACCCCCCCCAGACTGGGGAGCTCCCTGTGGGCCCCCGCAGCCTCCACACTCTCTCACTCCAGCTCTTCCACCCGACTACTCCTCCTCAGCTGGGCTGACACCTGGGTATTTAAGGAGGCCTGCCCCCTGACAATCCAAGTTGGGGATTGGTCAAGGCTCCTCAAAATACCCCAGGCAACGCCCCCTCTCCTCCTCTCTTTCCAGCACTTTCTAGAAAGAAGAGGGAGCTGACAGTGATGCTACCTGTGAGTCACCCAGCCCTGGCCTGAGCCACTCCCAGCCCAGAATGAAAACAAACAGGCCTAGCCACCAGCTAGGCCTGCCTAAATTTTCCTACCCTACATAAAAATCCTCATTCTAGCACTTACCTAACTAGAGGGTGCTACATTAGTGTCCATATTGGGTAGATATTGCCTCACTTTCTCTGGTTAATGAGACAGGAAGTAAAAGGAATCTCTCCAAGAGGGACACAGGCACCACTTTTATCATAGGATGGGGTAAAAGCTGTTATTCTGCATTAACTGTATTTTTTTTTTACAGCTGTTGTAGTGGCAGCATTTCCTGATTGGTTATCCCAGCTGGTTAGCTGTGCACTGGGTGAACGAGTTATCTTAATGCTCCCATGCTTCACTAGTTCTGTAGGGCATGTTTACGTGATGAAATTTTGCAGACTTCTCTTCCCTGTATCACTGCAGGAAAAAGATCCTAAAGAAGGGTAAAACTAGGGAAAGCCAGGTGATAACATCACCCAGACGTCTAAAAAGTTTTCCTGACAGGATCAAGGTAAGAAGGAGAGTTCTGTTGAAGGGTAGAGGAAAAGTTGGTATTAATAATTTGGATGCGCTGCAATTTCCCATTTAGTGAAATATCCCCATTCCTAAGGAAATTTAAAGGACACCCTGCCCCAAGTTTTTTATTTGGCCCTGCTTGGTACTGCACAGCACTTGCAAGAAAGAAAAGCCCTATGTGCCTAGAGTTCTTTGCCCAGTGTGCAAGCACAACACAACCCCATCCATTTATATAGATGGTCTGTACTCTTGAGTAGGGATGAGCTTCGAGTTTGAGTCGAACTCATGTTCGACTCGAACATCGGCTGTTCGCAAGTTCGCCGAACAGCGAACATTTTAGGGTGTTCGCGGCAGATTCGAATGCCGCGGAACACCCTTTAAAAGTCTATGGGAGAAATCAAAAGTGCTAATTTTAAAGGCTTATATGCAAGTTATTGTCATAAAAAGTGTTTGGGGACCTGGGTCCTGCCCCAGGGGACATGGATCAATGCAAAAAAAGTTTTAAAAACGGCAGTTTTTTCAGGAGCAGTGATTTTAATAATGCTTAAAGTCAAACAATGAAAGTGTAATATTCCTTTAAATTTCGTAGCTGGGGGTGTCTATAGTATGCCTGTAAAGGGGCGCATGTTTCCCATGTTTAGAACAGTCTGACAGCAAAATGACATTTCAAAGGAAAAAAGTCATTTAAAACTACTCGCGGCTATTGCATTGCCGGTCCGACAATACACATAAAAGTTCATTGATAAAAACGGCATGGGAATTCCCCACAGGTGAACCCCAAACCAAAATTTAAAAAAAAATGACGTGGGGGTCCCCCTAAATTCCATACCAGGCCCTTCAGGTCTGGTATGGATATTAAGGGGAACCCCAGCCAAAATTTAAAAAAAAAATGACGTGGGGGTCCCCCTAAATTCCACACCAGACCCTTCAGGTCTGGTATGGATTTTAAGGGGAACTCTGCACCAAAATGAAAAAAACAAGACGGCGTGGGGTCCCCCCAAGAATCCATACCAGACCCTTATCCGAGCACACAACCTGGCAGGCCGCAGGAAAAGAGGGGGGGACGAAAGAGAGCCCTCCTCCTGAACCGTACCAGGCCACATGCCCTCAACATTGGGAGGGTGCTTTGGGGTAGCCCCCCAAAACACCTGGTCCCCATGTTGATGAGGACAAGGGCCTCATCCCCACAACCCTGGCTGGTGGTTGTGGGGGTCTGCGGGCGGGGGGCTTATCGGAATCTGGAAGCCCCCTTTAACAAGGGGACCCCCAGATCCCGCCCCCCCCCCCCGTGTGAAATGGTAAGGGGGTACATAAGTACCCCTACCATTTCACTAAAAAACTGTCAAAAATGTTAAAAATGACAAGAGACAGTTTTTGACAATTCCTTTATTTAAATGCTTCTTCTTTCTTCTTTCTTCTTTCTTCTTTCTTCTATCTTCCTTCATCTTCTTTTTCTTCTTCTTCTGGTTCTTCTGGCTCTTCTGGTTCTTCCTCTGGTGTTCTCGTCCAGCATCTCCTCCGCGGCATCTTCTATCTTCTTCTCCTCGGGCCGCTCCGCACCCATGGCATGGGAGGAGGCTCCTGCTCTTCTCTTCATCTTCTTCTCTTCTTCTCTTCTTCTCTTCTTCATCTTCTTCTCCGGGCCGCTCCGCACCCATGCTGGCATGGTGGGAGGCTCCCGCTGTGTGACGCGTCTCCTCTTCTGACGATTCTTAAATAATGGGGGGCGGGGCCACCCGGTGACCCCGCCCCCCTCTGACGCACGGGACATGACGGGACTTCCCTGTGGCATTCCCTGTGACGTCACAGGGAAGTCCCGTCAAGTCACCGTGCGTCAGAGGGGGGCGGGGTCACCGGGTGGCCCCGCCCCCCGTTATTTAAGAACTGTCAGAAGAGAAGACGCATCACACAGTGGGAGCCTCCCACCATGCCAGCATGGGTGCGGAGCAGCCCGGAGAAGAAGATGAAGAAGAGAAGAAGAGAAGAAGATGAAGAGAAGAGCGGGAGCCTCCCACCATGCCAGCATGGGTGCGGAGCGGCCCGAGGAGAAGAATATAGAAAACTCCATGGAGGAGATGATGGACGAGAACACAAGAGGAAGAACCAGAAGAGCCAGAAGAACCAGAAGAAGAAGAAGATGAAGGAAGATAGAAGAAAGAAGAAGCATTTAAATAAAGGAATTGTCGAAAACTCTTGTCATTTTTACCATTTTTGACAGTTTTTTAGTGAAATGGTAGGGGTACTTTTGTACCCCCTTACCATTTCACACAGGGGGGGCTGGGATCTGGGGGTCCGTGTTTTGGGGGCTACCCCAAAGCACCCTCCCAATGTTGAGGGCATGTGGCCTGGTACGGTTCAGGGGGGGCGCTCTCTCGTCCCCCCCTTTTCCTGCGGCCTGCCAGGTTGTATGCTCGGATAAGGGTCTGGTATGGATTCTTGGGGGGACCCCATGCCGTTTGTTTTTTTTAATTTTGGCGCGGGGTTCCCCTTAAAATCCATACCAGACCTGAAGGGTCTGGTATGGAATTTAGGGGGACCCCCACGTCATTTTTTTTTTTTAATTTTGGTTCGGGGTTCCCCTGTGGGAGCCTCCCACCATGCCAGCATGGGTGCGGAGCGGCCCGAGGAGAAGAATATAGAAGACGCCGCAGAGGAGATGATGGACAAGAACACCGGAGGAAGAACCAGAAGAGCCAGAAGAACCAGAAGAAGATGAAGATGAAGGAAGATAGAAGAAAGAAGAAGCATTTAAATAAAGGAATTGTCAAAAACTCTTGTCATTTTTACCATTTTTGACAGTTTTTTAGTGAAATGGTAGGGGTACTTTTGTACCCCCTTACCATTTCACACGGGGGGGCCGGGATCTGGGGGTCCGTGTTTTGGGGGCTACCCCAAAGCATCCTCCCAATGTTGAGGGCATGTGGCCTGGTACGGTTGGGGGGGGCGCTCTCTCGTCCCCCCCTCTTTTCTTGCGG
This sequence comes from Aquarana catesbeiana, assembly GCF_042186555.1. NCBI lineage: Eukaryota > Metazoa > Chordata > Amphibia > Anura > Ranidae > Aquarana > Aquarana catesbeiana. The sequence continues at coordinate 280,577,184 of NC_133330.1, forward strand.
CCTGCCAGGTTGCGTGCTCGGATAAGTGTCTGGTATGGATTCTTGGGGGGACCCCATGCCGTTTGTTTTTTTTAATTTTGGCGCGGGGTTCCCCTTAAAATCCATACCAGACCTGAAGGGTCTGATATGGAATTTAGGGGGACCCCCACGTCATTTTTTTTTTTTTAATTTTGGTTCGGGGTTCCCCTGTGGGGAATTCCCATGCCGTTTTTATCAATGAACTTTTATGTGTATTGTCGGACCGGCAATGCAATAGCCACGAGTAGTTTTAAATGACTTTTTTCCTTTGAAATGTCATTTTGCTGTCAGACTGTTCTAAACATGGGAAACATGCGCCCCTTTACAGGCATACTATAGACACCCCCCAGCTACCAAATTTAAAGGAATATTACACTTTTATTGTTTGACTTTAAGCATTATTAAAATCACTGCTTCTGAAAAAACTGCCGTTTTTAAAACTTTTTTTTTGCATTGATCCATGTCCCCTGGGGCAGGACCCAGGTCCCTAAACACTTTTTATGACAATAACTTGCATATAAGCCTTTAAAATTAGCACTTTTGATTATTCATGTTCGCGTCCCATAGACTTTAACGGTGTTCGCGTGTTCGAACAAACTTTTTTCCTGTTCGCATGTTCTGGTGCAAACCGAACAGGGGGGTGTTCGGCTCATCCCTACTCTTGAGTATGGACCATTATTAGGAATGAAAAAGGCCATGGCGCTTGTACGCACTAGGCACAGGCCCTGGACGTCATGTTTTTTTTCTAGAAAAAGCTGTTTAGCATTAGCACACAACAAGGCTGGACAGTGAAGGACTCAGGATGATGGTTAGTGTTTTAGTGTGTCCACGACATTGAGGTGGTTGTAGGATGTGTTTTTATAATACAAATTTTATAAAAGTTTATGAATTCTTCCGCATTTTTAATGCAGTTAGAATAGGGAAGGTGTAATCTACATCATATATCTCCTTCACTCTTTTCTTTTGTTGGTTCAAAGATCTAGAATTACTAAAAAGACCCTGCAGCTCAGTTTTTTTTTTCAATGCCTACTGATTTGTGTAAAAAATTACAGTAGATGATGCTAAAAGGTTTCTGGGCAATCTTGACATCTCTTAGATTTTACGTTATATGTGGCATATTGGTCTTTAGCCAGATGATATCTGTTTTTTTGTTTTTTTACTTATATTGCATTACAAGGCAAATAAAAACCCATAATTGGTGCATGGCTTCTCTGTCCTGCTGTATTGTAATTCCTCCATTGATGGTGAACCTCTTCTCTATGTGACATCCTGACTACGGCTTGACCTCTTGCTTCTGCTGAAAGCACTATGATTCAATTGTTACTGAATGATACAAAAATCCCACAATTTCTTGCTGGTGACATTTGTCTTTGTGGCAGCTGAACGCTAATGGCATTGGCTTGATTTATTAAGGTTTGATCAGCTTTTACCACTGGGCGCTTGTGCATACACAGACACTTGCTGCGATGGGCGTCCACACGGCAGGGCTGCTACATTCAGAAAAAGCTTTTAAAGTTCTTGTCTTCTATTTGATAGATAAGTAATATAGGGCTTCCAGATCTTCCAGGTAACTGCTATAGCAATGCATTACTGCTCTGAGGTCAAGAAATACAAAAAGCATTTAGTGTCTGCGGAGAGAAAAAAATAAGCTCTTCAGTTCAAAGTGGTTCAATCCACTCTCAGACATTTTTTTAGGTTGGTAAGGGTGCCCGTCCTATAGTAAAGGTATTTTTAATAGGTCCACATGCATGGCCACCACATTAGGTACATTTGCTTATTAAAGCCCAACGTCTGTTTAAATGGTAAGCTCATCATTTCATGCTATAGGTCTAAGTCAGTAAGGAGATTGTCAGACATCTTCAGAGAGACCTCTGCTTCCACACAGAGAGCAAGGGTCCTTCTCTGAAGAATAATGGAAGGAGACAGACTTGGCTGCATTCCAATGAACAGTATTAGGGTATGCAATCACTTGAATCTATTTTTTGCAATAATGTCTTCCCTGCATTTGCCTTACATTTGCTAAAAAACAAATACTGTAAGACTTTGCAATGTTTTTGTTTTAATGCACTTTAAATGAATGTAGCTGATTTATGGGGTAAATTCACCTTTTCATGAAAAATGAAAAAAGGTGAACTAACTACAAATATCCTGGCCACCCTTTTAGACCAGCTGCACACAGTGGCTGTGATACCCTGCTGTGCTGCCAGGGTGGTGGTCCACATACCATATACTGACTGAATACACATCCCCGAAGTTAGTATCCACCATAATGCTCACAATGGTTAGTATTAATTGGTCAGCATAGCCATGTGCTGAACAATGAGAAAGACATTTGAAGCTTCTTCTTTCTGTAAGGTGTCCCAGAAGAAAGAAGCGCTTCTCATTGGTCAATGTGGTCACACAGTTGTGCTGACCAATGAGTGCTTGCAGTTGTGACCATTATGAAGGAGATTCAATCTGCGGCTGTGTATTACAGTGTATGGACCACAACACCAACAAAACGGAGCATTACAGCTGCTATGTGCAGGGGTAGCCAGCACATTTGGAGTTAGTTCACCTTTCATTTTTCATGAAAAGGTGAACTTACACTATTAAATGCATGTTAGATGCATTAAAACAAAAGATGTGCGAAGTCTTAAAGTTTGCTTTCTTTAGAAACCATAAAAAATTCTGTCCCCTTACAGGATTCTGCAGAGAAGGACCATTGCTCTCTGTGTGGCAGCAGAGGTCTCTCTGAAGAAGTCTGACAAACCCTTTATTGAGTAGGACCTATAGTTCAGAAGCCAGCAAAGCCCATGCTTCCTGCTGTTCAGAGACTTCTAGCTCTGACTCAGCAGAGAGCATGTCGGACCTCTGCAGAGAGACCACTGTTTTCATATAGAGAGCAAGGGTCCTTCCCTGCAGCATGCTGGCAGGGGACACACTTTTCTACTTAGGCTGTGGCTGCTTTCTAATGAAAACATATTGTAGGACTTTTTGTTCTGGTGCCCCTAGACTGTATTTTGTTGATTTAAACTGAAAGTTCAATTGATATTTAAAGCTCAGCTCCAGCCAAAACTTTTAATTTTATTTTGAATAAAGTAGGGGAGGTTTTTTTTCTTGGAGGTTTTCCAAGGGTATACAGGCAACAATGAAATTCTAACAAAGGTTCTTACCTTTCCTCACTCTACTACAAATGTGTTTATATTGCTGTTTGGATCACTATTTTGGGATTTCCCCCTGCTTTCTGTTCTGTATAACTGCTATCAAAAAGTCAAAATAAGTCTCACAAATGCAGAGACAGATAGCAATTACACTAGCGTCTATGGTGGAGCTTTCTATAAGGAAGACTCATCAGTCTGTAGGCAGGTGTAGTCTACTTTCTCCACTGCAAGCAGCATTATCTACAGTGGCACTGCAGTTGGAGAGGAAATCAGGAGGAACATGGTTCCTCTGTGTTTTCCTGGGTCACTGGGGAAGCGATATGATTGGATGTTGCCATCCCATGTGGCTATTGTGGTCCTAGCTCCCAGATTTGGCATGTATTTGGTGAGTTGGTATTCTAGGGACAGTTACCCCACCTGTGAGGGATAGTACTAATGCTAGGGAAAGGTTCCTGACAAGGAGGGAAAGCATAGGGTTGCATCTTATCTGGATACCTTACGAATGGGCACCAGACGGTCAGGCCGCATTCTGCCCCCTCTCAACAGACACTGTCAGTTTGACTGGAATCCTCCCAAAGTGAGAGAATCCCTTGTTAACACCAGGGTCACCAGAAGTATGGTAGTGTCCCCATTAGAAGATTTCCACTCTATTCTTGTTTAGGAGACAAAGCAAAATTTGGGATTTTCCTATAATTTCACTCTCAGTGATAATGGTAAACGGGTCAAATAGAGACAGGGGCATAGGCAGCAATAAAAACTCAACAGGTGTTCTTAAAACCTCTCCACTCCAACCAAAAGCTAAAAAAAAAAATAAAATAAAATAAATGCCTTTAGTTATACTTTAAAGGAGTACATTCTCTGACCTTGGTTCATTATTATAGTGGCAAAAAAGTATGTGAACCCCTTGGAATAAACTGGTTTTCTGCAGTAATATGCCATTAAAGGTGGTCTGATCCTCATGTAATTCACAATAGACAAACACAATGTGCTTAAACTGATAAAACACAAACAATTCTAATTTCAATGTTCAGGAGGAATGTTTGACCATTTCTCTTTACAAAACTGCTTCAGCTCAAACACATTTGTAGGGTGTTTGGTGTGAATGGCTCTCTTGAGGGCATGCCATAGCATCGCTATGGGGTAAAGGTCTGGGCTCTAACTGGGCCAATTCAAAAGGTGCACTTTCTTTTTCTGAAGCCAGTCTTTGGTGGATTTATTTTGATGCTTAGGATTTTTGTCCTTCTGTATCACCCAGCTTCAACTGATCAGCCTCTCTGACATTATCCTGTAGGATATTTTGGTAAACTTGCAAATTTATTTTCCCCTCGATGATGGCAAGCAGATCAAGCCTGAGTCAGTGAAGCAAGCCCAAATCATGAAGTCCCCTCCACCATACTTCACCATAATGCCCTGTACACACGATAGGATTTTCCAATGGAAAATGTGTGATAAGACCTTGTTGTCGGAAATTTGGAACGTGTGTAGGCCCCATCACACATTTTCCATAGGAATTTCTGACACGCAAAGTTTGAGAGCTTGCTATAAAATTTTCTGACAACAAAATCCGTTGTCGGAAATTCCGATCGTGTGTACACAAATCCGATGCACAAAGTGCCACACATGCTCAGAATAAATTAGGAGATGAAAGCTATTGGCTACTGCCCCATTTATAGTCCCGACGTACGTGTTTTACGTCACCGCGTTCAGAACGATTGGATTTTCCGACAACTTTGTGTGACTGTGTGTATGCAAGACAAGTTTGAGCCAACATCCGTCGGAAAAAATCCATGGATTTTGTTGTCGGAATGTCCGATCAATGTCCGACCGTGTGTACAGGGCATTAGCCTGATGTTTTGATGTTGGTAAGCTGTGCCCTTTTTGCACCATACATAGTGCTGAGTATTCTTCCCCAACAATTCAACTTTTGTTTTATCATTACACAAAACATTTTTCCAGTAGTGTTGTTGTTTGCCAAGGTTCTCGTTGGCAAAATTCTTGCAGACAGCAATGTTTTTTGTTTTTTTTTGGTAGCTGTAGCTTCATTCATGGTGTTCTGCCATTGACACCCTGCCTTCTTAAAGACGTATGTATGGTAGACTCATGAACCAGCAATGTTTTCCAGTTCTAGTGATGTCTTCAAGTCTCTAGCTGTTACTTGTGGGTTCTTCTTTAGCTCATTGAGGATTCTGCATTATATCTTGGGAGTCATCTTGGCTGGGCACCCACTTCTAGGAAGATTAGCCACAGTACTAAACTGTCTCACTTATAGACAATTTATCTGACTGATGGATGCCTAAACACTTTGATATTGCTTTGTATCCCTTTCCAGTCTTATGCAGATCAACTACTCTTGATTGTATATCTTCAGAGCTTCTTTTTGTGAGGCATGAGCTGATGCTTCATATGAACAGCAATCCTAAAATGTTTGAGTGTCTTTTATCCATCAACGTAGATCTAAACTACACTTCTAAACTTATTTAATTAATTGGACTTTAGGTGTACAAACTACTGACTCCAATTAGCTTTTGTTCATGTCATTAGCCTATGGGTTCACTTATTTTTTCACCCAGCGCTCTGAATGTTTAATGGGTGTGTTCAACAAAGATACAAGAAATTTGAATTGTTTGTATGTTATCATCTTAAGCACATTGTGCTTCCTTATTGCTGTGATTTAAACAAGGATCAGATCACATTTTATGGCAAACTACTGCAGAAAGCCAGTTACATAATTTCAAGGGGTTCGCATACTATTTCTTGCCACTGTTAGGTTCCAAAGCAAAAGAAGTATATTGTGGTAAATCGGCATAATAGTCAATAAACACGAAACTAAGAAAAACAAACATATACAAAATGCACTTTGTGAATTCATAGCTATTCATAAACAGGGCTCTATTTACCTTTTTGAGGTAAAATTATAACTCTTTTGATTCGTAATTGAACCTGTAACCCAGGTAAGTAAATGTATACACAGTGTGAAGAATGAGAACCCTACTCAATTATGCAAATGGCATGCTCTAGAGCACAGCAATTAATGTGCATCTTATCTGAGGTCAATTATGTCAAGTTAAGGTCAGTGCGAGATAGTTTGGAATGTAACTAGACACTAGCACAATGAACTGTATTTATTACATTTTCCAGGCACAGTCTGAACTGCAATAAGTAGAATTTTGCAAATCCTTTAATAGAGAAAATATGCTTGGTTTCGGTAACTTTTAATTTGATATTTTTCATGTTTTATTATAAAAAAAAAATACAATATTTTCTTTGTTTTTTTTTTTTTTTACAATAAAAATACAACTGTTGTTTTGCAAAAAAAACTTGTAATATAGGATTTATAGAGCACTATGGGTTAGCTAAAGGAATTGAAAAAAAAAAACAGCATAGCAAATGTTGCCTATTTAGAGGCTTTAGAGGTTGAAGCTTCATGATTAAACATTCAGTGCGGGATACGTCACAGCTTTGACTAACTTGTTTGTATATGTAAATTGCAGCTTGAGCTGCGGAGCTTTCATCGGGCTCTGCCACCTGGCAAAAATAGGCCCTCCAAAAATCAATATGCATTATTTTATAGTTTCTGACTAAAAAATGAATAACTTTTTTAATCTAATTATTTTAGTCCTTATAATTAAACAAAATATGTACAAACCACGTCACATTTCCTTTAACCCTTTCGCTGTCAAACATTTTTGCATTTCTATGAAAGCAGAGACCCTAGAAAATAAAATGATGGTAGTACCAATTATTTTTTTTTATCTCAAACAATATTAGCACAACGATTTATTAGGCATAAAATTACAGTAAAGTTAATTGTAGGGTACAAAAATACAATATATTACCTCCTTTTTTTAGTATAATATAAAATATGAGATTGCTAAATACTAAATAGATACAGTAAAACCTTGGTTTGAGAGTAACTTGGTTTGAGAGCGTTTTGCAAGACGAGCAAAATTTTTTCATAAATTTTGACTTGATATACAAGCGATGTCTTGATATACAAGTAGCGTCATGTCACAACTGAGTATAAAAGAAAAGAGAGGCGCCTCTAAGTGTAGCAATATGGTTACATTTAATGAAGATACAACATTTAGTAACTCACATCCTCCCAACTGATCATCCTCCTCACCGCCATCAACATCATCCCTTTCACTCTGCGGTCCACAAGCTCTTCAAGACTCACTTTCAGATCGCTCTTTTGCAGGGTAGTCTTCCCAGTCATGACTGCAGATTGACAGTGGTGAGATCCGGCGGTGCGGAGGATGGTCTATGTGGACAGCTTTACCCCGGATGCTTTCATACTTAGATGTGCCTGTTTTAATCATCAACCATGTGAGTTGCTAAATGTTGTACCTTCATTAAATGTAACCATATTGCTACACTTAGAGGTGCCTCTCTTCTCTTTTATACTCTGTAGCTCCTGCTGGATTTTGCTTCTAATCACCTTGTGGAGTCTTACATTTGTGGATGGACATTTTATGGTTACACAACCCGGTCACATTGCTATAATCTCTTTATATGGACTATAAACTGAAAAACCTATGAATAAATAGTTGTGGAACGAGTCATCTGAGTTTCCATTAGTTCTTATGGGGAAATTCGCTTTGATATACAAGTATGTTTCCGGAACAAATTATGCTCGCAATCCAAGGTTTTACTTTACCCAACATGTCAAGCCTTAAAATTGTGTGCACCCTTGAGACTGTGACAAACTTTGATAACCTAAGGCTGCATTCACACCTGAGCGTATCGTTTCAGGCATAAAGTCATGCAATTTTGCTGCGATTTTGTATAGGTCAAGAGGTCACCAATGTAAAAAGCAGAAAAACGCCTGTAATTTGCCCAAAAAGAAGCTCATGTACTTTTTTGAGCTTCAGGCATTTTGCTTCAGGCGACAGAACGCTCAGATGTGAAAAGGTGCCATTGAAATAAATGGGATTTTGCTTGTTGGGCATTTTGGAACTTTTGGGATGAACGTTTTATGAGCTGAAAATGCTCAGGTGTAAATTCAGCCTTAACAATAGGAAACACTTTAACAGCCCCTACAGGTCACCAGTTGAGAGCTAACTGTGACTAATAGACCTGGAATTATTGCTTTCAGTCTGGTGTGTATGGAAATATGTAACATGTGTGGTGCAATAAACATTTTCCTATATAAGTGACCCCCATGTGTGTGTTTGGGGGGGAGGTCAACATTTTTGGGTGGGAGGGGTTTAAGTATTTGGGTGTAACTATTTTTTTACACTTTTACCTCTTTAAACTTTATTTTTTATCACATAGGGGACCAAAAATCCCTTATGTTGTGCTATTTTTTTGTGATAATAATATAAATCCTGTGTCAATTTCAAAAATCCAGACAATGACAATTATATAAACAATGGCTAGTTATATAAAGCTGCCTGAACCCAAAACTGTGTACCACTAATTACCTATAGGGTCATAATTATGTTACAACATAAAATAGGAAAAGTTCTGTGATAAACTACTATAATAATTCATATAAGTTACAGTGAAAAACTTTTTGTGAAAAAAAACATGAAACCAGGTGACAATATTAAAAATTGGTGCTTCAATAATAAACGAATAGTGTAACAAAAAAAAAGTCTCTCAATCAGTGTCCATCTAATAAAGTGTTTCAAAATCTCATGCTCATCAAAAGGTGCTCTTCTCCAATTTATGCTCTGGATTAGGGATGAGCTTCGTGTTCAAGTCGAACCCATGTTCGACTCGAACATCGTCTGTTCGGTCGTCCGCCGAATTGCAAACGATATGGGCTGTTTGCGCCAAATTTGAGTGGCGCGTCACGGCCCATAATTCACTGCGACATCGCAGTGCATTGCTGGCTGATGATTGGCCAAGCATGCACTATGACCTGCATGCTTGGCCAATCAAAGCGCCGTCTGTACAGAGAGCTGTAATTGGCCAAAGCTAGGGTGGCTTTGGCCAATTATGGCTCAGGGGGTTTAGTACACGCCTCACACTATATAAGGCTGCCTGCACGGCGGCCATGTGTAGTGTGTTCCGGCGTAGAGATAGAGAGAGAGAGAGACAGACAGTGTCATTTGATTTAAGTTAGATAGATTAAGCATATAAAGAAAAGTGTAGCGCTAACAACTATGAACCCAATCCATAACCATATTCATGGTTTAGCCCAATATATAAATCACATAAATGTGTATAATGATCCTTTGAAATAATATAAATAAAGTCTGTAGTGCAAAAATGCTGATAATACACTTATCATAAAATATCCTTAAAAAGTGAAAGTCTTTAGAAGGTGAATAACAGCAAAAAAGTGAAGAAATTAGTGAATGTGTTGATAGAAGATCCACCATCATTTGGATTGGGGGCTTACCGGAAAGATTGGACACAGATGGGTATACACCCACTGAGTCAATCTAGCTTGTAACTGTGGGGATCCACGGTGGTATCTGTATAATGTTTATCCAGGTGACCCAATACTTGCCAGTATTATATATGGCAAAGGGAATAAGTCCACTCAGGCATCCAGCATATACATAGAAAAGACGTGAGAGTACATAGCGTGATACTCCTCTACTGCCAGTTCCAGCAATGTCTCCTCTCTACTTCCTCATTTGATTTAAGTTAGAAAGATTAAGCAGGACAGTCAGTCAGTTAGCTGCACTTACAGTGTATTATGTATATATATGCATCCCAGGTGTTGTGTGTGTGTGTCTATATATATATATATATATATATATATATATATATATATATATATATATATATATATATATTTATATATATATATATATATATATATATATATATATATATATATATATATATATATATATATATTTATATATATATATATATATATATATATATATATATATATATATATATATATATATATATATATATATATATATACACAGTTTAGCTAGATCCGTTCCTGTTATTATCTTCCTACTGACAGGCACGCAGGTGTTGTTACAGTATTTACAGCTACCTGAAGAAAATTGCTGGTGTTCTTCTGATCCTATTAGTACCACAATCAGGCAGCTACAGTATTTACAGTTAGTGTAGTGTGTCCTCTGCACAGTGTTCAGCTAAAGCTACCTGTAGAAGATTGGTGGTGTTTTTCTGATGCTATCACTACCGCAAGCAGCTACATTATTTACAAGTTAGTGCAGTGCGACCTCTGCACAGTGTTCAGCTAAAGCTACCTGTAGAAGATTGGTGGTGTTTTCCTGATCCTATCACTACCACAGGCAGCTACATTATTTAAACGTTAGTGTAGTGCGTCCTCTGCACAGTGTTCAGCTAAAGCTACAAGTTAGTGTAGTGCGACCTCTGCACAGTGTTCAGCTAAAGCTACAAGTTAGTGTAGTGCGACCTCTGCACAGTGCTCAGCTAAAGCTACAAGTTAGTGTAGTGCGACCTTTGCACAGTGTTCAGCTAAAGCTGCAAGTTAGTGTAGTGCGACCTCTGCACAGTGTTCAGCTAAAGCTACAAGTTAGTTTTTTGCGACCTCTGCACAGTGTTCAGCTAAAGCTACCTGTAGAAGATTGATGGTGTTTTTCTGATCCTATCACTACTGCAGGCAGCTACATTATTTACACGTTAGTGTAGTGCGACCTCTGCACAGGGTTCATCTAAAGCTACCTGTAGAAGGTTGGTGGTGTTTTTCTGATCCTATCACTACCGCAGGCAGCTACATTATTTACAAGTTAGTGTAGTGCGTCCTCTGCACAGTGTTCAGCTAAAGCTACAAGTTAGTGTAGTGCGACCTCTGCACAGTGTTCAGCTAAAGCTACCTATAGAGGATTGGTGGTGTTCTCATACTAATAATACTACAGGCAGGTAGTTGATTTTGTTAGCTGCAGTATCAGTATATATATATATATATATATATATATATATATATATATATAATATATCCCAGCTTAGTGCAGCTACATCTCACTGCAGGCCATTAGTATGTCTGGAAGGCCAACAAGGAAAGGCAGACAGTCACAAGCCAATAAAAGAGGGCAAGCAGGCTCTGTGTCTAGAGGCAACAGTGCTGGTCATGGACACGGTGCATCCTCATCAGCACGTGTTCGTGGGACACGCTTGGCCTTTTTTTCGGCAGCTGGCCGTGTTGAGCCGCAACATGCGGAAGACTTGGTCGAGTGGATGACCAAGCCGTCCTAATGCTCCTCATCCTCTCTCACCCATGCTCAGGGTACTTTGTCTGGCAAAGCAGCTGCCAACCCGGCCTCTTCCCTCTGCTCAATGGAATCAGTCACTCCTTCCCTAGCCCCAACATGTCCTCCTGAGGAGTCCCCAGCACTGTTTGACCACAGTTTTGGGTACATGCTCCAGGAGGATGCCCAGCGTTTTGAAGGCTCTGATGATGGTACTCAGCTAGAGGAAGGCAGACAGAGGGGGTGCCCAAGAAGGACAGCAATCTGGCAGTCATGTTGCCCCTGCTGCAGCATACTGCCAGGTTTGCTCCAGTGATGAGGAGGGAGGGGATGATGAGGTCACTGACTCCACGTGGGTGCCTGATAGGAGAGAGGAGGAGGAGGAGGCACATCACCAACGAGGCAGGATGCCCTCCAGGGGCCAGCTTAAGGGCAGCACACTGACTGAATCACACCGCAAAGCTCCAAATGTGCAGGGCGCTGCTGTCTCTGCGCGTTATTCCAAAAGTTCTTTGGTGTGGGCCTTTTTTGAGATGAGTGCATCAGATCACACCGCTGCCATTTGCAACACATGTCCCAAGCATATCTCGCGTGGCCAAAACATCTCCCGCTTGGGCACCACATGCTTGACCAGTTATATGTTGACCTGCCATGCAGTTCGTACCTAAAAGACCCACACCAAAGAACAAAGAGGACCTCTCCTTGCTCCTCATCAGCTGAGATCTCCAACCCCACTATACCTTCAGTCCTCTCTGAGACCTGCACTGAGAGGAATGAAGGTGTAGAATTAGGTGTGTCACAGCCAAGTACTTGTGGGCAATCTGCTATTGGTACACTAACGTCAGATTGTACCAGGCAAATTTCCCTGCCCTAGCTGCTGCACCGCCAAAAGAAGTTCGTTCCCACCCATCCACATGCCCAGCGGTTGAATGCTAGCTTGGCAAAATTTCTAGCACTTCAACTGCTACCTTTTCAGTTGGTAGACTCTGCCCCCTTCCGTGAGTTTGTGGAATGTGTGGTTCCTCAGTGGCAGGTACCCAAACGCCACTTTTTCTCATGGAAGGCAATTCTGGCTCTCTACTGGCATGTGGAAGGCAATGTCCATACCTCGCTGGACAGGGCGGTCAGCAGTAAGGTGCATATTACCGCTGACTCATGGTCCAGCAGGCATGGACAGGGACGTTACCTAAGTTTCACGGGGCATTGATTGACTCTGCAGGCAGCTGGGAAGGATGCAGGACAGGGTGAAGTAGTGTTGGAGGTTGTTCCACCACCACACCTCCAAAATGCTACTACTGGTGATTCTGACACACCTCTCTCCACCACCCCCTCCTCTTCTTCTTCCTCCATGGCCTCTTCCTGTGCTTTGTCCTTGGAACCAGCGGTGCTCCGTAGGCATTCAAGGGGCTACGCAACTAAGCAGGCCAAAAGATGCCATGCGGTGCTTGAGCTGGTGTGCTTGGGGGACAGGAGCCACACTGGGGCAGAGGTTCTGTCAGCTTTGCAGGGGCAGGTTCAGAGGTGGTTGAGCCACGCCAACTTAAGGCAGGAATGGTGGTTTGCGACAATGGCACCAACCTCCTCTCCGCCCTCCGACAGGGACAAATGACCCATGTGCCCTGTTTGGCTCACGTCCTTAACTTGGTGGTGCAGCGGTTCTTGGGCAGGTACCCAGGCTTACAGGATGTCCTGAGGCAGGCCAGGAAAGTCTGTGTGCATTTCTGCCAGTCATATAATGCCAGTGCTCGGCTGGCAGACCTCCAAAAGGAATTTAACCTGCCCAAGAACCACCTAATCTGTGACATGCCCACCAGGTGGAACTCAATGTTGGCCATGCTGCAGCGGCTGCACCTGCAGCAGAGGGCCTTAAATGAGTACCTGTGCGACTATGGCACCAGGACAGGGTCAGGGGAGCTTGGATTATTTTTCCCCATGCCAGTGGGCCATGATCAGGGATGCATGCACTGTCCTGTCACCATTTCAGGAGGCCACGAGGATGGTGAGCAGTGACAGTGCATGCATCAGTGACACTGTCCCCCTTGTCCACCTGTTGGAGCACACTCTGCGTGGAATAATGGACAGGGCACTTGAGGTAGAACAGAGGCAGGAAGAGGAGGACTTCCAGACAGTGTTCCTGCGTGCCCGCTGATCACAAAGGAAGAGGACGAGGAGGAGGAGGAGGAAGAGGAAGAGGAGGATTGTGTCAGCATGGAGGTGGAGCCTGGCACTCAGCATCAGCAGCAGTCTTTAAGGGATCATTTACAGTCGCAAGAAACCCATGGACTTGTACGTGGCTGGGAGAAGGTGGCTGCGGATCATGTCATCCTTAGTGACCCAGAGGACTCCGGACCGAATGCCTCAGCAAACCTACGCTGCATGGCCTCCCTGATCCTGCAAAGCCTGCGGAAGGATCCTCATATTCAAGGTATCAAGGAAAGGGATCAATACTGGCAACACTCCTTGATCCACGTTACAAGGGTAAGGTTGCGGACCTTATCTTGCCGTCGCTGAGGGAGCAGAGGATGAAACATCTTCGGGAGGCCTTGCAGAAAGGTCTGTGCAACGCATTTCCAGAGACTCGGAGGTTACAAACTCCTGTTCCTGGACAACATGTTGCTGAGGCTTCGGTCAGTCAAAGAAGGAGCGGTGGAAAAGGTGGCCGTCTGACCGATGCGTTCAGACAATTTTTTAATCCGCAGCCCCAAGGTATGATCGGTTCCAGCAACCATCGGCAGCATCTGTTTTACATGGTACAGGAATACCTAGGGGCAAGATCTGACTTGGACACCTTCCCCCGAAAATCCTCTGGGTTACTGGGTCTTGAGGATGGATCACTGGCCAGAGCTTGCACAGTATGCAGTTGAGCTACTGGCCTGTCCTGCATCCAGCGTTCTTTCGGAACGCACATTCAGTGCTACTGGAGGCTTTGTAACCGATCACTGGGTGCGCCTGTCCACCGACTCGGTCGATTGACTCACCTTCATAAAAATGAATCAGTCTTGGATCACTACCAGCTACCAAGCACCTGATGCTGATGTAACCGAATAATTTTTTTTGAAATGTCAGATCCCTTCAAGACTGCCTATGCTGATGCTGAGTGACTATCCTGTTATGCTGAGTGACTATCCTCTTCCTCCTCAATGATCATGCTGATAGCTTGTAAGAACATTTTTGGTTCTGGGCACTGCCACCAGTGGCTAAGGCCCAATTTTTCAGCCCCTGTTTAACAGGGACGTGTAATTACAATTTTTAATACAATACTTTGCATCAGGGCTCGTTCCTGCACTCCAACTATAGTATCCATGAGGAGCTGCAGCGTTGTGGCACCAGCACCAGTGCCTAAGGCCCAATTTTTCTGTCCCTGTTCAACAGGGACATGTAATTAGAATTCTTGATCTAATATTTCACGGCAGGGCCCGTTTCTGCGCCCACCAAGAATAACTGTGAGGACTTACAGTGTTGTGGCACCAGCACCACCATCACCAAAGGCCCAATTTTTCTGCCAGGGGCATGTAATTATAATTCTTGAACTAATATTTCACAGCAGGGCCCTGTGAGGGCTTACAGTGTTGTGGCAACACCAACACCTAAGGCCCACATTTCTGCAGAGTGTATAGGGCAGGACCCTACTTTCAAACATCCAACTTACAAACGACTCCTACTTGCAAACGGAAGGAGACAACAGGAAGTGAGATGAAATCTACCCCTAGGAAGGGAAATTCTCTCCTGTAAGAGTTAATATGGGAAAAAACATGTCTCCTCTCCACTGATGCTTTATCACCAATCCTTGTTTCACTAAAAACCCCAAATTTTCAAAAAACATTTGTCATTGGGACAGAAAGTGAGGTGAAATCTTTTGAAGAGTTGCACAGACAGCAAAACAAATGTTACAGGGGTGATAACCCTTCCCTATGTTTTCCAAAAAGACTAAAAATAGATTTTTTGGCTGGAGCTACACTTTAAAAATGTACCAATTTAAAATTACAAACAGATTCTACTTAACAACAAACCTACAGTCCCTGTCTTGTTTGCACTGCATGTATACTGCTGTTCAGAGTATATAGGGCCTGGGGGCCCCATGCCTTTCCTTTTTTAATTTGGGTGCGGGGTTCCCCTTAATATCCATACAAGACCCAAAGCGGCTGATAATGGGCTGTGGTGGTGGGGTACCCATGCCTTTTCTCTCACTGATTTTCATTCATATTGCCAGGACTCGACATTACATTAAAGCCGCAAGCAGTTTTAAATGACTTTTATTCCTTTAAAAATTTCATTTTGTGCAGGGAGTCCCTGCCAGGGACTGTTCTAAGCAGGGGAAACACGTGCCACTTTACAGGCATACTATAGACACCCCCCAGGTACGATATTTAAAGGAATATTTCACTTTTTTTTTAACTTTAAGCATCATTAAAATCACTGTTCCCGAAAAAACGACCATTTTTAAAAGTTTTTTTGCATTGATACATGTCCCCTGGGGCAGGACCCAGGTCCCCAAACCCTTTTTAGGACAATACCATGAATATTAGCCTTTAAAATTAGCACTTTTGATTTTGAATAGACTTCAATGGGGTTCTAAAGTTTGCGCAAATTTTCGGTCCGTTCGCAGGTTCTAGTGAGAACCGAACCAGGGGGTGTTCGGCTCATCCCTACTCTGGATCTACCAATCACCTCCTCCACTACCACTTTGGTGCTCCTGAGTGCTCCGACCACCCCCCGTCTTCTCTGATTGTGAATTCACCAGAACGCTATAACTCCATAAATTCATGAATGGGTCCAAGACAGGCTTATTCTGTGCTATGCCTCTAGGCAGCCTTGCAGGTCACTTCTTCACAACACCCGATTTAGCTCCTACAGACCATTTCTTCCCTCCTCCTCTGCTGTCTCCTTTCTACTTCCTCCCGACTTGAATGTGGAGTAGACAGAGACGTTAATTCTGGTATGTAGTTAGTATAAATTTTAGCTAGATATTTACAGATCTGACCACAATGCATGATCCTCTTAAAAGTCAGGCCATCAAGAAAAAAAAATAGGATAGCACGATTATAACAGCTATTACAAGACCCCTCTACCTTTGGTAGAGGGAGCTGCTGTGACCCTAATTGAACAACAATTGTTCTCCTTCAGTTTAACAAAATGCACTTCCCTATAGTGACATGTTTTGGTTTTCATTAGTTGTATTGTATAGTTGTATTTTTTTAATGTTTTATTAAAGTTGACTTGTCATGTCCCCCAATGAGTTCCAGGGCTTTACCCCAGATCTGTTCCTTTGTCCCTGGGTGTGACCTTTGATGCTTGGCCCGGGACATATACAGGACCTTGCATTTTCAAGCTGGAATTAGTATCCACAGCTGTTAAATGCCAGAGTCTCTGCTGGCCCTGGACAAAGTTGCCTAACCCTGCATTTGACTCATGACTCAGGCACATTGGAAAAACGTGATTTTAGCTTTGGTAGTATTAGAATTCATGCATTTTCAGTAATATGGACCACAATAGTAAGTTATCAGGAGAACAGTGAGGTGCATAGTGACATCATTAAATCTCACTTCAAATCTCCAGAGACTATGAATCAAAGGCAGCAGTGGCATGAATCTCTTACTGCAGATATACAGCTATAAGGCTCAAGACACAGCAATGCCAAGGCACAGGAAGTGTGTTACTTTTTAATAAAAGGAATTTAATGCACAAATAAACCTTTCAGACTATCAGTTTGGTACAAATAAAATTCCTAGCTGTTGTCCGTAACATAGAATATATTCACTTTAAAATTCAAGTCACCGTTAATGACTTTTGATATAATTCTTTTGCCGTACGCATTTTTTTGGATATGGGCGTGGGCAAATTTGGAGATTGCTGTTTAACTCATTCTAATTGGGTTGGGAATGCCGTTTTGGGTTTACAGGTCAAAGCAGAACCTCACCTGCAAGGGGAAGTTCCATCTTTGCTCCACCACCCCCCTTCTCTGTCATATTTGATTTTTTTTTCTTGATGGGGTGTGGGTACCTTGTTTTGACAGGTACCCGCTCTCACTACTGCTCGGATCGCCTAAGTCATCCAAGCAGTTAATCACATTCTCCTCCCCTCCCTCCCTGCAACCTTCTGAGAAACAACACAGATCCCAGAAGGCTGCGGGACCATTCACAAAGCACAGAGTGGCACAGCGCAATGGGCAGCCAGATGTGAAGTGGCAAGGAGTCACTGCCAGCTGCCCAAGGTTAACACGCTGGTGTTGGGGACCCAAAAACCATTGAAGAGTCAGTCCAGGTCAGGATGGCGCTGGATCATTGGACAGGTAAGTGTCTGTTTATTAAAAGTCAGCAGCTACAGGTTTTCTGGTTGCTGACTTTTATTTTTTTCATATGTGACTGAAGCTCCTTTTTAATGCCTATGTAAGGCATGTATGCAGCCTGTTTTAGTTCCTCTGGTTGGCAACTAGATGCCCCATAGCTTAAGAGTGAGTTTCAGAGACAGAGAGCCACATGGGTTAAAGTGGTTATAAACCTCCAACATGAAAAAAAGCATATCCCTCTGTCTATAGTGTGTATTTGCCTCAATACAA
This sequence comes from Aquarana catesbeiana, assembly GCF_042186555.1. Taxonomy (NCBI): domain Eukaryota; kingdom Metazoa; phylum Chordata; class Amphibia; order Anura; family Ranidae; genus Aquarana; species Aquarana catesbeiana. The sequence goes on from NC_133330.1 coordinate 280,595,051, forward strand.
AGCATTGAGTGCCATTTCTCTCTGATCTCTCTTGCCTGTGCTATCTGCATGAGTGAATGATTAGACACTAAGCTAGTACAACAGTCTTCAAGGAGAGGGCCCGCACCCCAGCATACTGACTGATAGCCTTGACTGCATATGTTTCCCTGTGTCAGGTGGGGTGGGTTCGTCCATTCCCTCCACTCAGATTTCAGGGAGCTCTGTGCTCTAGCTCTGCAGAAAAAATATTTGATTTGCGTGCTTTAGAATGATCTACATGAGAAATGGCTACAAATAAACAGGTAGAACTTATGTAGAAGGATTTGTTTCATCTGTGTATCTGAGGCTAGTCACTTTACTGGGTATATGTAAGGGTTTACAACCACTTTAAACTCCAGCCCTTCCCCTGCTGGGTGTGGTTACATTAGGATGGTGTAGAGCTAGCTAGAGTCCAGCATGTAGGCAGGGAGCCTATTCTGTGTAGCTTTCCCTTAATAGATAACCAGGAGAAAGCCTGGAGCAGTGGAAGGAACTTATGCATTTTTTGGACAACTTGCATCCCAGTGCCAGGGGATGCCAGATTTTGGGATACCTTTCCTGTGAGTAGCTGGCCTCTTGTCTCTCTCTTTATGCTGAGGGCCACCACCTTCAAGGGATGGCTGTAGTATGTAAATATCTCTGCTTGCACTAATTCAGTAGACTGCTTAAAGGCATTCTTGGTGTAGATTCCTCCTTCACCTAACTTCTATATGGGGCATCGCCTTCCGTTGGTGTAAGGCCTGCAGCAGATGCACACAGGGACTGTCAACAGATCGGTGCAAGTACCAGTTATGCTAGGATGGGTTGCCCTACCAGTGTCCCCAAATTAGAAGGAAAGTAGAATAGTTTAACTGGGGGGTCCAAAATACGCTATGAAGACAAGGTCACCACCCTAAGATCTGGGAAGTAATGAATTAAAGTGACCTTCAGTCACTAGAAAAAAAAGTAAGTTATTAGCTACAAATACTGTAGGTGCTGACTTTTAATTAATGGACACCTGTCCAGGGATCCAGCACCATCATCACTTTGGGCTGGTTCTTCGGCAGTCTTTGGGTTCCTGGTGTTGGCATGTTTACTGTGGAAAGCTAGCTGTGACTCTATACAACTTCACAGCCGACTTCTCACTGAGCATGCATGAATGGTCCGGCAGCCTCCTGGGACATGTGATGTGACCGAAGAGGTTGGGGGGTATTGGCTGGTGGAATGTCCAGTGGAACTGCCTAGGTGATTCCAGCAAAAGTAAAAGAGAGTATCTGACAAATCTTGATACCCACTCCCCCCAAAAAATACAGTGCCAATAATGGGGGGGGGGGATTAAAAGAGGAACTTCCCATTTAGGGTGAAGTTCCACTTTAAAGAGCAGATGTTCTCCCCTACTACTATACACTTATAATTTGCTTATTTCTTTGATCCCACTTTTATGTAATAGCTCCTTCTTCATTATTCTCATCTCATCCACTTCTTTTTCCCCCTTTTTATCAAAAACATATAAGGACGTTTAAAATATAGTCATGGCCACTGTGTCTGGTGCCGCATTAATCTCTTATAGAAATGCAACAGATATATCTTAATGTTGAATTTCATGTAATAAAAGGTTGATAAATGTGTGGTATCAGTTTGCAACCCATTGTTTTGTTGCAATTTGTAAAAGCGTTGCAGATTTTTCAACTTATCTCAGTTGTCTAATATACAGGAGATTTGGGCCGTACACCCCCCAATTTGGTTTGCACCAGAACTCTCAACAGCACAAAAGTTCAGACGCAACCCCATTGAAGGCTGTATGATCCGAATTTGAAAAATCAAAAGTCCCCATTTTGAAGGCTAATATGCAAGATATTGGCCATAAAAAGAGTATTGGGGCCCGGTGACTGCCCTGGGGTACATATACCAATGCAGTGAGCAGTGATTTTAATGATGCTTAAAGTGAAACAATAAAAATGAAATTCCTATAACCACCTCAATGCTGGGCACCCCTTCCTTCCCAGACCAATTTTCAGCTTTCAGTGCTCTCGCATATTGAATGACAATTACTCAGTCATGCTACACTCTACCCAAATGAAATTTTTATCATTTTGTTCACAAAAATAGAGTTTTCTTTTGGTGGTATTTATTCATCACTGGGTTTTGTATTTTTTGCGATATAAGTGAAAAAAGCGAAACTTTCTGTTTGAAAAGAAATCCAATAAAATCTAATTTTGTCATAACTTTAGGCCAGAATGTATCCTGCTACATGTCTTTGGTAAAAAAAAAAATGGTTTGTGTGAAAGTTATAGTGTCAACAAGCTATGCTACGTATCATTGAAAATTGATCAATCCTGATTTACTGACGGCCTATCTCATTTCTTGAGGCCCTAAAATGTCAGGACAGTACACATACCCCCCAAATGACCATTTTATGGCAAGAAGACAGTCCAAGGTATTTAGTAAGAGGCATAGTGAATTGTTTGAAGTTGCAATTTTTTCCCCACAAATACTATGGAAAATTAAGACAGTGGGGACGGAAAGTATTCAGACCGCCTTACATTTTTCTCTCTTTGTTATATTGCAGCCATTTGCTAAAATCATTTAAGTTCATTTTTTTTCCTCATTAATGTACACACAGCACCCCATATTGACAGAAAAACACAGAATTGTTGACATTTTTGCAGATTTATTAAAAAAGAAAAACTGAAATATCACATGGTCCTAAGTAATCAGACCCTTTGCTGTGACACCCATATATTTAACTCAGGTGCTGTTCATTTCTTCTGATCATCCTTGATATGGTTCTAAACCTTCATTTGAGTCCAGCTGTGTTTGATTATACTGATTGGACTTGATTAGGAAAGCCACAAACCTGTCTATATAAGACCTTACAGCTCACAGTGCATGTCAGAGCAAATAAGAATCATGAAGTCAAAGGAACTGCCTGAAGAGCTCAGAGACAGAATTGTGGCAATGCACAGATCTGGCCAAGGTTACAAAAAATTTCTGTTGCAGTTAAGGTTCCTAAAAGCACAGTGGCCTCCATAATCCTTAAATGGAAGACATTTGGGACAACCAGAACCCTTCCTAGAGCTGGCCGTCCAGCCAAACTGAGCTATCGGGGGAGAAGAGCCTTGGTGAGAGAAGTAAAGAAGAACCCAAAGATCACTGTGGCTGAGCTCCAGAGATGCAGTCGGGAGATGGGAGAAAGTTGTAGAAAGTCAACCATCACTACAGCCCTCCACCAGTCGGGGCTTTATGGCAGAGTGGGCCGACGGAAGCCTCTCCTCGGTGCAAGACACATGAAAGCCCGCATGGAGTTTGCTAAAAAAAACACCTGAATGACTCCAAGATGGTAAGAAATTAGATTCTCTGGTCTGATGAGACCAAGCTAGAACTTTTTGGCCTTAATTCTAAGCGAAATGTGTGGAGAAAACCAGGCACTGCTCATCACCTGTCCAATACAGTCCCAACAGTGAAGCATGGTGGTGGCAGCATCATGCTGTGGGGGTATTTTTCAGCTGCAGGGACAGGACAACTGGTTGCAATCGAGGGAAAGATGAATGCGGCCAAGTGCAGGGATATCCTGGACAAAAACCTTCTCCAGAGTGCTCAGAACCTCAGACTGAGATGAAGGTTTACCTTCCAACAAAACAATGACCCTAAGCACACAGCTAAAACAATGAAGGAGTGGCTTCACAACAACTCTGTGACTGTTCTTGAATGGCCCAGCCAGAGCCCTGACTTAAACCCAATTGAGCATCTCTGGGGAGACCTAAAAATGACTGTCCACCAATGTTTACCATCCAACCTGACAGAACTGGAGAGGATCTGCAAGGAGGAATGGCAGAGGATCCCCAAATCCAGTTGTGAAAAACTTGTTGCATCTTTCCCAAAAAGACTCATGGCTGTATTAGATCAAAATGGTGCTTCTACTAAATACCGAGCAAAGGGTCTGAATACTTAGGACCATGTGATATTTCAGTTTTTCTTTTTTAATAAATCTGCAAAAATGTCAACAATTCTATGTTTTTCTGTCAATATGGAGTGCTGTGTGTACATTAATGCACCTTCAGGCGTTCTAGGAACTTAAATTACCCATCTAATGTCATGACTACTTATCACACTTTTGAAGGCCCCATTTTGGAAAGCAAACACCCCAATGTATTTTCTATGAGGCATAATGAGTCTTTTGAACATGTCATTTTTTTCCACAAGATTTTGGGAAATATGGAAAAAAATTAAAATGCATTTTTTTTACACAAAGTTGTCAATTTATAATATTTCTCTAACACATAGCATGTACATAGCAAAAAATTACACCCCAAAATACAATCTGCCACTCATCCTAAGTATGGCGATACCACATGTGTGAGACTTTTACACAAACTTACATTTTAAAGGCACTAGAGGACCAGGACAATTGAAGTACCCACAAAATGATCACATTCAACAAATGTTGATCACTGGGACAGATGTGTGCAGATGTTGATCACTGGGACAGATGTGTACAGATGTTGATCACTGGAACAGATGTGTGCAGATGTTGATCACTGGGACAGATGTGTGCATATGTTGATCACTGGGATAGATGTGTGCATATGTTGATCACTGGGACAGATGTTGATCACTGGTACAGATGTGTGCAGATGTTGATCACTGGTACATATGTGTGCAGATGTTGATCACTGGAACAGATGTAGGCAGATGACAGATGTTGATTACTGGGACATATGTTGATCACTGGGACAGATGTATGCAGATATTGATCACTGGGACAGGTTTTGGTCACTGGGACAGATGTGTGCAGATGTTGAGCACTCGGACAGAGGTTGATCACTGGGACAGATGTGTGCAGATGTTGAGCACTGGGACAGAGGTTGATTACTGGGACAGATGTGAGCAGATGATAGATGTTGATCACTGGGACAGATGTGCACAGATGACAGATGATCACTGGAACAGATGTGCGCATATGTTGATCACTAGGACAGATGTGCGCAGATGTTGATCACTGGGACAGATGTTGATCCCTGGGACAGATGTGTTTTACTGTGTGGGGACACTGTGTGGAAACACTTTGTGGGGACACACTCACTAATCCCCGGTGGCAACACAGACCGGCTCTCCTTCTCCTCTCTGACAGGCTCCATCTGAGGAGAAGCAGAGCCAATCAACTGACAGCCGGCTCTGTTTACATCACACAATGCCTGTGATTGGACACAGCCATCATGTGATCAGAAGGGCCAATCACAGAGCCCTTCTGCCGATTGGAGATGTGCCGTGACTGGGGGACACAAGTGTATCGGGATTGCGTGGCTGTATGGGCACGAGGCCGCGCAATTGCACTTCTTCTGAGGGTTGTTCAGGAACGTCCACTCAGAGGGACGAAACGTCCACCCGGCCGTTTATGTACAGTGGCTGGGTGGGAAGAAGCTAAATATAGTGCCTGGGGGGTCCCCTTAGTCTGCCTGTAAAGTGGCACATCTGTGCTGTTTATAGAACCCGCTGCAAGAAAACTGACCTTTTATAAAGAAAAAAAATTACATTTAAATTTCCGGCAATACAATACCATTTCTGGCAATACAAACATTTAAAAAAAAAGGCATGCCCCCCCCCCATCCATACCAGACCTCTGGGGTCTGGTGTGGATTTTAAGGGGGACCCCACACCAAAATTTTTATAAAAACGGCGTGGGGTCCCCCCCCAAGATCCATACCAGACCCCAAGGGCTCTGCCCCCCCAGAACACCTTGTCCCCATGTTGATGGGGACAATGGCCTCTTCCCAACAAGCCTGGACTGTGGTTGTGAGGGTCTGCAGCCAGGGGGCTAATCGGAATCCGGAAGCCCCCTTTAATGAGGAGGGCCCTAGATCCAGGCCCCCTCCCTATGTGAATGAGTATGGGATACATTGTACCCCTACCCATTCACCAAAAAAGTGTCAGAAATAAATAAAGACAGGAGACAGTCTTTGACAATTCCTTTATTAAAAAAATTAAAAAACAATGTACCCTGTTCTAGACCCACCATCAATCACAATGCCCACTGTACCGCCAGACCCAAAAAAACACATGCTCTGCCCGCAACAAAGGCTAACCGCCAAATGCCTGCTCCACTGTTTGACAGTTCTTAAGGGACAGGGCCATCTGGTGACGTCACTTGGTGGCACCTCCCCCTTGTCACATCACCAACCTCTGCATGGGTTGGTGATGTCACAAGGGAGCGGTGCCACCAGGTGGCATTACCATTTGGCCCCACCCCTTACATATTTAAGAACTGTCAAAGGGCAGAGCAGGCATTTGGCAGTTAGCCTTCTTTTTTTTTCTTTTTTTTTTTTTTTCTTTTTTCTCGCTCGTCCCCCCCCCATTTCCTGTCCTGCCAGGCTGCATGCTCAAGTAAGGGTCTGATATGGATTGGGGGGACCCCCATGCTGTTTTTTTTTTTTCACTTATTTCTATTGCCAGCAATGTTTTTTTTTCATTCAGCTGTCAGGAGGGAAGCCCGTTGACAGCTGATGACTAATCCGTTGTTAGGGATGCAGCAGCCAGCTTCCTGGCCTACTCCTTAACAACCAGCTATTGTTCACCCAACTCTTATTAAATTGGATGTAAACCCGAATTTTTATTTTTTTTTGGTATCATACGGTAGAGTATAAGATTTCCTATTATTTGAGCCCAGTCTTGCCACACAGATTTAATCCATCTCTGAGCAATCCTCTTTTATTGTTCAGTGAGATAAATCATGCCAAACTGAGAAAAACTTTGTCAAATCCTCCCCCTTGCTGTGAGTGACAGGTGATTTACATATCTCGTGCACTAGCCTAAGGGCTCTTTCACACGGACGATCCATATGTCCGTTTTTTCATCCTTCCGTTTACGGATGAAAAACGGACATACATGTATCCCTATGGAGCGTCGGATGTCAGCGGTGACATGTCCGCTGACATCCGACCCGCTCCGATCCGAAAAAGTGTAATGGAGGAAAACCCTTGGGTACAGTGTTTCATGACGCATTTGTCAGTTAAAGTAATGCAGTGCCGTATCGCAAAAAATTGCCTGGTCATGAAGGGGTAAATTTTCCGAAGGTCAAGTAGCACACCTGTTATCAGCAAATCAAACACAAAATACCCTCTTTTCCTTATATGGTAGGGACTGTCCAATGTCATAACTTACCATATGCTTTTCAGTGCTGCCCCAATCTGTGCTGCAGCTCCATCAAAGGCTCTGCACAAATATTTTCCCAAAAGTTAATATCTGCAATTCTGTATACTACTAAGCACTCCCCCTGCTTCTCAAACAATAACGCTTAGGCTTGGTCATTGACCACCGACATACGTGGTGTTCTGTTCCACCTAATTGTATTTTTTTTCTTTTGTCGTATTGAACAGTTACTGTTGTCAGTTACTGTTGTTTGTTTTACTGTTGTTTGATGTACTCTGACCTCTTACTGATCTTATGTGATGTGGTATGTCCTTTGTCCTCCCCTCCTGTTTATTGCAAATTAGTTTAGCCCTAGCTAGACTCTTTTTTCTTACATGTTCCCTCAGCCAGTTTTAGTTCCTTGCTGAGACAGGACTTAGGAATGTCATTGTCGTTTTACACTTCAAAAGGCTGGAAAAACATTGATTGTATTGAATTCAACTTTGGTGTCCTATTGAGTTGGGGTTAAAGTGGAACTAAACCCTCCTATCGTTTTCAGCCAAGGAAGCTGCCATCTTGGCCTTTGTTTAATCCTCAACTGCCATGTTGCTGCACATGTGATCAGTTATGACACCACCATTGGATGCTTTAACCGTTTGGTTAAACGCACAACCAAATGTGACAGTCACATTCCCAGCATGTGTCAAAAATGTAACTGTTTTTTTAAACTGTTAAATCTATGGGTTTACTTCTGCTTTAAGCTGGCCATAACTTATATAGAATATTCTTATTAAATTTCCTTTAGATTTACCTTCAACTATGTAGTGGAAGGGCCTGCCTGATTGAATACAAACTTAAAGTGTTTAGGTTTGACGACATATTATATGGTTTTGGTAAATTTTATACAAGAAAATTGTATAATGTATGGCCAGCCTTAAAGTGGATGTAAACCCTCACGTATACTGTGATAGTGTGGTACCCCACCAGTGTATTGGTCCAGGATTCTCAACCAGGCAGGTTGAGGGGCTCCAGGGCATTTGCTTGATTGAGAGGAAACTGGCTTTTCAGTTTCCTCATTATTTAGTAGGGTCCATTTTGGGACCTGGAGCCTGGGGATTTCTTAGAGATCTGGGTGGGATGAAATTCCCAGTCCTGGGTCCAGGTTTGGGGACTCAGCGGCGTACTGATTGTTCAGGTGTGTGTGGGCCTGATAGCAGAGTCAGGACCATGATTCTGGGCTCCACCCAGAGAGACAGGAGGTCTCCAGGAGTCCAGGCTTGCAAGGGAGAACCCAGAGAGTGCAGGGGTGCACTGAAGTATCCAGAGAGTGCAGGCTGTAAGGTAAAAGCCAGAGACCTAAGTCTGAGGTCGCTGACAGTAGTCAGGAGAGCTCCATGTGGGAGCCTGAGCAGTGGTGTGTCTGCTGCTGAAGAGAGCCAGGTGGCTCTGTATTTTTTGTTTGCAATGCTGCATGTGTAAGCCAGGAGGCTAAATATCCTTTTATTTAAAGCTGCTAGTGAAAACCCCCTGCGAGGGAAACTACTTTTGTTTTTCATTTCTGGAACTTTGATTTTCTTTAATAAAAGTGGGCCAAAAAAGCCCTTAAAATGAATCATCTCTGTGGACAGTTCTCGCTAGCGGGTGCTACACTTGAGCTAAACAACCCTCTAACCTCACAATACCCAGTGAAGTGAACAGCCTCAGATGATACACAGGGATGAAACAAATCTCCCTATATATGTTTTACATGTATATCTGCTGTATATATCCTTTAGAAAGTGCACATTGTGGTACAGATTTTCTCTTCCTGTTCAGCACTGGGAGTGGATTATTTGCATACAGCCAAGACAGCTGATTGGAGGAAAGGCCCACACCCCCAATTCACATTGGCAAAGGAAGGAAGTAATGTGCAGAGCTGTGCTGTGAGAAGGCAAGCTGTCTGCTAATCTAGTTATAGCAACCACCCATGACACAAAATCAGGCTGCTTTTATCTCCTGTGTCTGAGAACTTGTCAGAAGTTATCAGGCTGATAACTAGACATATGTGTGGTTCGTTTTGTTCCGAATTGGAATTCGGACAAATTTTTGTTTTTCGGAAATTCGGAAGTATCCAAATTTCCAGATTACAATAGTACCGAATTTAAACAAAATAACGAAAAAACGAAATTTGAATTCAAATAGTTTTCGAATTTGAATAGTTTTCGAAATTCCAAAGAGAATGGAATAGAATAGAAAAAAAATAGAATAATAACCATCTAAAATAATAAAGAATATAACCATCTTCCGAAATTTGAATTTAAAAAATAGAAGAACAGAGCGCATGCGTGGGGTTCTGAAGATGGCCGCTTGAGCTGAGAGCTCCATACCACCCCAGCACAACGGCGCCCATAGCACCTCATACAGCAGTCCGGGAATGGAGATATCGACACAGCAGCACCTGCTCACACCCGGGAACCCCCCCATGTTCAGATCTGCCGAAGAGGGATCTCAGGCTGCAATTTGATTGCTCGGACATACACGGGACATCCAAGATGGCGGCCGTAGCACAGCCTCATGCTGCATACACAGACGGTCTCCTAGAACACAGGCAAGTGCTTACCACAGCGACACTAAACTTCACCCCGGGCTCTCATATGGGCAGCCAACAGGCTATCACCCCCTTCCCGTTCTCCACAAAGTCTCTCATAGGCCGCATGATGGCAGACTTTGCACTTTCCCCCCCAGGGCCCAATACAGCCATTCAGACCAGTACCCTCCCCCTCCGACTTCAAGGCCAGGGACTCGGCCTTCCCGGTGGCTGAACTTTTTCAGAAATTCTCGCACCTCCTGGACAGAGGCCTAGCTCAAACGGCAGCCAAAATCACAGGCGATTTAAAAGCTGACTTCCAGAATCTGGGTGCCAGAATAGACAAAATTGAACATAAACTGTATGAGACTTTTGCGGTAACAAATCAAAACTCAAACTATATCCACACATTACAGGAACAACAGGAATTCGCCATATCCAGAAATGATGACCTAGAGAACAGGTCCAGGAGATACAACATCAGAATCCAGGGGTTCCCGGGGACCATCCCTAATGTACCAGCTGTGGTGCAAAAAATAATTAAGAATATAATTCCTAATATTCCCCAACACTGTCTAGAACTGGATAGAGCCCATAGGGCCCTGGGACCCCCTAGGAAAGACGGCTCACCGAGAGATATCATTGCCAAACCTCATTACTACTCAGTGAAGGAGGAGGTCATGAAACAAGCAAGATCCTTATCCCAAGTGATGTGCCAGGGTCACCCAGTACAGATCTTTGCGGACCTCTCCCCCTCCACAATACAACGCAGGAGACCGCTGAAACCATTACTGCTAGTACTATCGCAGAGGGACTTTAAATATAGATGGGCCTTCCCTTTCGTGGTAAAGTTCACCGACAAAAGGAAAATCTACTCTTTCTTCAACCTCTCAAATGGGGAGAAACTCCTCTTACACTTGAAGTTTATTTCCCAGGAAGCTGACATGGACACTTCCAACACTGTATTTGGATCAACCAAAAGGCCGACACCTACCAGCTCACAATCCCCACTGTAGAACGAAGGGAAAGTGAAGAAAGCTAAAGATAATGGACCCACCTGAACGCTAGCTTTCTTCCCTGGTTCTCTCATCTTTCCGGACCCGGAGTTCGGTTCCCGGTTCTTCTGAATACATTGTTGAGGGATATATCCCTCCCATAAGCCAAATGATCCCTACATCTGTTTAACAGTTTTCCAGTTCTGCTGTTATTGTTTTTTACCGATTTCTACATTCCTTAGACTTATCAGTGACACTGGATCTCCCAGGGTAATTCCAGTAGGCCTCCTTGGAGGATCACCGCCTTCTCTAGCCAAGAAGTAGATGTCCACAGAAGAAGATGACTGTTCTCATTTTCACCACAGAGTCTCAGAGACAGACTAACGTCTTGTAGGATTATTACCCGGAAGTACGAGGCTCACCAATAGGAGCCATGGGCAACCCCCCCATGGGTGGAGGGAGGTAGGACCGTAATAAGTCTGGGAGGCTTTAACCACATATTTGTCAAGGTTTTTGATTTCTGTCCTATAGCTCTTATGCAACTGTATCATGGGCGCCCTGTTCAGGGGTGGACCACATGTGCCTCCACCTACCCCTTGGACTCCCGAGGGTCTCTGAGGGCTAGGTTGTCTGCACCTACATGGGTCAGACCCTTATTGTTTTTTGTTAGAGGGCTTCGGGGGGCTTCCCCCCTGAACCCCAGTTCCTTATGATAGATCTCCCTTTACCTCCTCTGTCCCCTCCTATCTTTCCCTCCTCCCCTGATCTTCCCTTGCTATACTTGTGCCTAATGCTTTCACCTATTGCAGCCAGTCGATATTCCAACCCAGAGATGGACACCAAATATTTGCCCAACCTTGAAGGAGATCCCTCCCACTACCACTCGAAGAGAAGACTTCTAAGGGTGAGTGACAGTGGGGTAAATGGCTTTGCACCTTCTGAGCTCCATGGCTGACCTCACAAAGACCAATCACAAAATAGCTTCCCATAATGTCCAGGGCCTAAACTCTCCTAATAAATGGAGGAAAGTTTTTGACAGCTATAAATCTCTTAAGCTAGACATTCTCATGCTCCAAGAGACGCGCTTTCCTATACGGTGTAGTCCTAAATTCATCCACCCGCACTTCCCCAATTCTGCTTGGCTAATGCAGAAAATAAAACCAGGGTAGTAGCAATCATAAACTCTAAATCCTGTAATTTTGAGAGGATATCAAACTTCACAGACCCCGAGGGCAGGTTTCTTCTAGTCAAAGGCACAATTGAGGGGCATTGGTTTTTCAAACTCCCCATGGACACCTTGCATCCTATGCTGGAAGGCACGATCATTTTCGGGGGGGGCTCGAATGTAGCGCTCGACCAAGGTTTAGACAAATCCAAGACCCCCAAGGCTCAATTGACCCATCCATCTAAGGAGAGCCACAAAATTGCCAAACTAATCCATGCCCAAGGACTAGCAGATGCCTGGAGAGAACTAAACCCCTCCAAACGAGATTTCCCACAGCCAACCCTACCAAAATCCTTGATGCTTTCCATGACTTCTACTCAGAAATCTATAGCTCCCCCTCACAGCCCAACAAAGATACTATTTCTCGGTTCCTTCATGGCCTTCCCATACCATCCCTTAATACTACACACAAGAATGTTTTGGAAGCAGCCTTCACAGAAGGAGAGGTACTGGAGGTCATCAAGGGCCTCAAAAAGGGGTCAGCCCCTGGACCTGACTGCCTTTCCGTCCCCTAATAAAAGGCCTTTGCAAGTACCCTAATGCCGCACTTGTCTAGGTTTTTTGACGCCAAAACCCAAGGTGACCCCTTAGATATCCAACTCAACACAGCTTTCACCACAGTCATACCCAAACCAGACCAAAATCCTGAAGAAGTCGGCAATTACCACCCAATTTCCCTCATAAATAATGACTTGAACATTTTGACCAAAATCCTGGCCAACTGCCTCGCCTCCTTCATCAATTCCTATATACACAAAGACCAGGTGGGCTTCATCCCAGGCAGACAGAGCCCAGACCAAATAAGACGAGCAATAGACGTGGTATCAATATTGCAATCTAACTGGGATGGAGGGACAAAACAACAGGGTCTACTTCTTGCACTGGACCTACAGAAGGCCATGAACCGCTGGGGCTTTGGTCAGTGCTTCATGGGTCTTATACACGCTCTGTACTCACAACCAAAGGCACACATTCGACTACAGGGCTACTACTCTAAACTGATAAACATAACCAGCGGCACCAGACAAGGTTGTCCGCTTTCCCCACTTGTCAGGAAAGACCACTTAAAATTCCTTCAGAGCAAAATACTCAAATACACCTGGGGAAGCTCTGGATACCAAATCCCCCAAAACACTTTATTTCTCCACAGACGAAAGGGAGGCCTCGGACTTCCTAATTTGCTCAAATACTATTAGCAGCGAGACTAGCCCAACTCTCCACAATCTACTCCAGATTTGAAAAACCAGTTTGGGTAAAAATTGAAAGACAGGCAGTTCCTCGCTTCACCTTAGACTACCTCCTTTGGTGCCCACAGAAAAATCAACCCTCAATCCTACCCCCTACCTTATCCCACTCTTGCACTTTATGGGACAGCCTTCGAAACCTACTACCTCTCATCTCCACAGGACGTCCACTCGCTCACTTGTTTCACAACCCAAACTTTCCCCCCGGCGTAGATATTAAAGTCTTCAAGTGGTGGTTGGACAAGGGACTATACCGTATAGGACACTTCTACACCTCCAGGGGTCCTATCACCCTTAGCCACTGCGTTAGCAATTTAGAACTCCCTGACTCCAAAAGGTTCCGATTTGGACAAATATCATATTTCCTACACAAGGAATGGAAAGACAGACCGCTTCCACCCAAATTCACAGCTTACGAACTTTGGTGCAGGCAGGCCATGGAGCAAAGGGGAGGCATCTCCGTGATCTATTCGTCACTCACCTGACTGAAAAATCCTCATACATGGCAGCTTGGGAGACTGATCTCCAATGCAGATGGGACCTGTAGACCTGGCAAGTAGCATGTTCTAAATCTTTCAAGGGAATCCTAAATGTCTCCCTAATTGAAGTCAGCCTTAAGGTCCTAACCAGATGGTATCTGACCCCCGCCAGACTTGTGTGCATTTACCCCTCAGCAGATTCCTTATGTTTCAGAGGATGCTGACTTCTGGGATCCATGGCGCATGTTTGGTGGGAGTTCCCTAAAATTTGCTCATTCTGAAAAAAATTTTTTAACATGATCTACAAGGTTACCAAATGCAAGGTCCCCATGTCTCCATCGGTGGCCCTACTAAATGCACACATACCACACACCCCCAAGGCTAAACAAAAGCTGATCCACTTTATTCTATTAAGATCAAAGCTCACAATCGCCAAAGCATGGAAACAGCCAAAACCTGCATAATGGCAGCTAGAAGGAAAATTTTGTGGATAATGACCCAGGAAAAGCTAGCCAGTATTCTGGTAGACACAAACCAGAACTTCGAAAAGATTAGGGAACCCTGGGCTCTGTTCATGGGCATTTCTCTTATCCCTGGTGTTCCACCAAGTCTTCATTCTTTCACAGTCCAAGGTTGGGCACATACCCCGATCCCTTTTCTCTTCCCTCTTTAAACCTATCCTTTCCCTTTCTCACCTCACTTATGATATTTTTACGCCTGGAGATGACCCATGTTTTTCCTCATGACCCTTGAGGATATGGGACTGGAGAGGACAGGCGAGACAACCTTCGGTGCTTTCCAGGTGGTAACTCCTCCTATCTTAGGCTGTTTTCGAGTCCTTGGGGTGGGGCTGTGGGAGGACTCCCCCGCTGGCACAAATTGATCCCAATAGGGGTGCCAGGAGCAGGGAGGACCCCCTCTTTTTTGGCAGCCTCACCGATTGACTTGCCTGTCTGAAAGTCAGCCTTGTTTACTTTTTTTTTTTTGTAGCCTGCCAATGTACTTTACAGATCTGTGATTGTACTTTAACTCTTGCGTTGGTTTTTTGACCGTTTTCATATACTATGCGGAGTCATTCTCCAGGATAAGTTTTATTGCATTGTAATACAATATTTTTCTTGCTCATTGAAAAATAAAATATTTTGAAAGTAAAAAAGAATAGAATAGAAAATAAAAGAAAAATAATAGAATTAAAAAAACAATAGAATGGAACTATTTCCCAAAATTCAAATAGAATCAATTCGAATTTGAATATAATATCAATTAATAGATTAAAATAGGAAGATGGTTATATTCATTCTATTCTATTTTGTTGTTTTTTTTTTTCTATACTATTGTGTCATAAGGTATAAAACGAGGAGATGTTTCCAACCCACAAGATGGCCGCAGTCAGCGCGTGTAGCATTGCGACATCAGATCCCAGGCTCCATCCTACACGTTTCATCCAATGAGGAACGTCGTCATTGGACGATGCTCAACTACACTGCAGAGTGCATGTGCATCATAGGAAAGGTAGTTCCAAAACATCTGGGATGCCAAGGTTCGCCATCACTGCTCTAGAAGTTGCATCCTATGCAGCAAGAAGGTTATTTTATTTAATATTCTGATGATATTTTGTATGGTAACATTGAAACCACCATACTGCTATCACACAAGTGTGTTGACGGATTACTTTTTATAAAGCAGGTTGGCATACTGGTAGAATAATTCTGACACAAGTGAGGCTACACAATGCAATATAATAGGAATCAGCCTGATCCTGTGATATGTATCATGTCAAGTACTCTGCAGATACAGTGTGACAGGGCCAAGGAAACTCTTGTTGAAAATTTTAACAGCATTTACCTTATCAGACCAACATGCCCCCACCCTGACTCCTCTCTATAACACTTACCTCTGTAGCAATCAACTCCTGTTAGCCCTCCCGTGTAAAGGTCACACATGCATAATGGATCATGGCATTTCAATGGATGCTGGAATTAGTTTAGTTGTGACATTGTTACCATTACATGCATTTATGATGTACACATTTATCTCCATTCTCAGTAAATGTCATATACCGCTGTCACCGGTAAGCCTAGAATCAGGTCTAATATGCATATAGATGCAGCGCTACTAGGGGTGAGTAGAATGATTTAATTTGGCATTGAAATTACTCATTTTACCTAAGCAGGAACTCTCAATTTTACAAATTAAGGTGCTTGATAAATAAAGCTCTTCTCTATCCTTTTTTAATTAGAGGGTGTGCTTGTTTTGGACATGGGGTTGTACTTAGGGGTAGTTTAGCATTCTACATCGTTCTTTGTATTTATTTGTATGCGGGTGGCTGTTACAGTATTTGTGTTGTTGTTACTTTAAAACTTAGTTTTTCGGTATTCACTGTTTGTATTTTTTTTATGTGGAACTGTGGGGGGGGGGGATACAGTAAATAAATAAATAAAACTAATGAGGATCTGTTATTTTGGCACTAAAACAGGTCCAGGGTTTTTGAAAAGAATCTTCCATAACCCTCAGGAGCCATTTAAATCATGTTGCACCCTTAAAGAGGAGCTCCAGGCTCCTTCAGAAATAATTAAAAGTCAGCAGCTACAAATACTGTAGCTGCTGACTTTTAATATCAGGACACTTACCTGTCCATGAATCCAGAGGTGTCCTCACCTATATGTGATAAAAAGAGGGCGCTCATGATACTACATCTAATAGATAAATCCTAAACAGCAATGGTCAAAATGAAAGTAAATGAACAAACATATAGTAGTGCCAATACATCAATTATCTTAATCTAATGGCAATGAAAACAACCGTGGTTGAAATAATATATCAATACCCCAAACATAAAGTTCCTTATACTCTAAAACAAATTCTTCTGTGTAGAAATTCTTCTGAAAAAAGATAATAAGTGATCCTTCACCAAAACATTGTAGAGACATCCAACGTGTACTAGATAAGTGATATGCTTACCAGAAGGATTTGACTTCTGGAAAGTCAAAAACACTTTGGCAGGATAATGCCTGCTCGCATATGATAGGCTGGAGATGTATAGGAACCTTCCTCCTCAAAGTGGTAAGTGGGATATGTGGAAAGCATATTAAAGATCCATAGCGTAATATTGTTAATTAAAAAAAGGTATAAAAGGCAATAGCCAAATGGCCGCTTACGTGTACAAGTGCCTTGTCCCGACACTGAGGCTGCTGGCATGTTTGTAATGGATGGCTGTATGTAGCGCCTTGCTTCCACCTCTGTGGATGGCGTGAGTTCCACCAACCGGAAAGACAGCCAGAGGGACTGGAAGTGGTGTGGAATAGCAAGACCAGGTACCACCTCGACGTACATTTCGTGATTACGTCTTCAGGAAGGTGTCCTCACCTAAACCGATTTTTAATTCAGCTCTCGGACACTGCCACCACCATCTCAGCTAAGGGAAACCAGCAGTGAAGCCTTGTGGCTTCAAGGCGGTTCCCTACTGCACATGCGCAAAGCACAATGCACTTTTTGAATGGCCCAGTAGCAGGGGAAGGAGAGGGGGGCTGATTTTGCCACGGGGAACTCACCTGGAAGTGGGAGCAGGTACCCACTCCCCTCCGTCCCCCCCCAAAAGGTGCCAAATGTGGCAGTGAAGGAGGGAAGGAGGCATCAAGCGGAGCTTCCCCTTTTGGGTGGAGCTCCGCTTTAAAGTGACACTATAAGATACCCTTAATCTCCAAAAATATTCCATACACAGCCACTACTTTTTGGCCCTTTTTTTCTATTTTTCATGGTGTGTGTGGTGTGTTTTTTTTTTTTTTTTTCTCACTATGTTTTTGAACCTAACCTTCTCCCCCTCCCTCCCTCCCCCCCACTTCTGTCTGTTTGGAATGGGCAGTGCACGTTAGTTGCAGTCATGTGCATTGCTCTATGCACACTATACATCCCATAGTCCCTAGTCCATCTTGGCCTTCCCTTAAGAACAAATTCACACTGACGCAGAGCTGACGGAGCGATTCGCCACTCCGGCAGCTCTCCATTTCCTGGCTGCGTTAGGGGGCAGTGTGGTGCACAATTCAGCGCATAAAAAGGCTTTCTTCTTTTTTTTTGTTCAAACTTTAGGTGAAGTGTATAAAATGTACACATCATTCATGACAATGTACACATCATTCATGACAATGTATGGCGGTGCAATACGATATATGCTGCAGACAAGTTTGGCTCACTCAGAGCAATTGCTTATGTTTATTTAGTTATTATCAATGGATTAGCGTTTTATGAAATTGTACTGCTAATCACGTTGTAATTTACTTTGTATAATATGCAAATGTGTTCCTAAAAAGGTATATAGAACTGAATGGGACTTTAATCGTTCCTCTAAGAAGTATAAATAGATGAAAAACAATTAATGAGAAAATACATTATTTTATTTTATTCAGTATAAAAACAGTTAATAATACATTACAGTTGACACGGTTGAAATAGGCTCTGGGGATCCGGAGGTACAGGGACAAGCCCATCTCAGCACTAATGCCGTGGGGTTCGCATGCCAAGCAATGCATGCAGGAAACACCCCAGTCTGTGTCCTCCTATTCCCTCTAGGATGTAAAAAGGGGGGGGGGGATGCGGGTCCCTCTCTAACACCAATTGGGATGAATCGGTCAAAGGAAGAAAAGATCCCGCAATGTAGGGAGGAGGCGGGACTTGGACAGCATAGCGTTATGCCAGGACTGGCTTGGAAGAGCCTGGGCTGGCGATGCTGCACTTCTCATAAAAGGGGGGGGGGGCAAGCCACATAATCGACCACCATGTGGTTGGTGTCCCCAGGTGGAAAAATTTATGGGAGTGCCCTGGGGGACATGGTGAAACACCATATCTTCAGGCAGTGAAGAGACACGAGCGAGGTCAAAAAGGCCCCCTGCCAGGTGATCATGGGTGAGATATGGGGAAACATCAAAACGCACAAAAATTAAAAATCCATGTGATCAAGGAACAATTTCTCATTTAACACATACCTCTGTATAAATTTATGCATCAATGTCTCTCTCTCTCTCTCTCTCTCTCTCTCTCTCTCTCTCTCTCTCTCTCTCTCTCTCTCTCTCTCTATATATATATATAATTTTACATTCTAGCCCTCACTGATGTAACTTTATAAATCTATGCAATATTAATTGATGCTTTATTTGTAGAATCTACACGTGATCACATTGTGCCATTCTCAAAGGCCCTGACGAAGTGGCCTCGTCCGCAAAACGCATAGGCCATAACTGAATTTATTTCAACCGTATCAATTGTAATGTATTATTAACTGTTTTTATACTGAATAAAATAAAATATTGTATTTTCTCATTAATTGTTTTTCATCTATTTATACTTCTTAGAGGCACGATTAAACTCCCATTCAGTTCTATATACCTTTTTAGGAAAACATTTGCATATATTTATGGGATGGTGCCTCTATAGAAGGGATGGTATTTTAGCACTCGCCCCACCCCGATATATATACTTTGTATAATAACTGTATATTCATTCAAGTGAACTGTTATTTACAGTATATTGTGTCCTTTACTAAAGAGTGACACTTTTTAACTTGAATGTATTCAATAAATAATTCAATGATCAATATGAACAAGGTACTAATTCAGTGACATGCCTCTTACAAAGTCCCATTCCTTCCTCCTTTTTTTGTCTAACATATATTAGGGATGGAGATTTGCCACTGCTATGATCGGGTTATGTCAGGTCGCATCACTATATTGTCATTAAACTGATAAAAGGTGCTTTGTTATTTAAAAAAATATATATATATCATACTTAACTCCACTGTGCAGCTCGTTTTGCACAGAGTAGCCTCGAACCTGTTCTTCTGGGGTCCCTCGGTGGCTCTTTTGGCTCCTCCCCACATCAGATAACCCCCTGGGAGAAGCGCTCTCCAGGGGGGTTACCTTGTGGGCGCATTCCTGAGTCCAGCATTCAGCATCCATAGATGCCGAATGCAGGACTCAGCCACACCCCCCCCGGTGGCCGCATCATTGGATTTGATTGACAGCAGTGGGAGCCAATGGCTGCGCTGTTATTGATCTATCCAATCAACAGCCCAAAACCCCCTAGCAGAGAGTTCGAGGTTTCAGGTAAGTAAAACGGGGGGCTGGTCACTGACAAGTGTTTTTTCACCTTAGTGCATAGGATGCATTAAGGTGAAAAAACACGAACCTTTACAACCCCTTTAAGTATTGTGAAGAATATTTTAGACAATAAATTATAAAAGTATACAATGTTTATATTTCTTAACCCACAATACACTAAAACAAGACAGAAGTCTGTGCCAGATATACAAGAAATGCAATCTAAAATAAAGCTATAACAAAACCACCAAAAGCAACAAAGGAAAAAAAAATGTAACTTTATTATAAAGTTAAAAAAATAGCTGAATAAAGTAAAGAGAACTCTATAACTCTATGGTGGTCCAGATAAGCTTGAATTTGTCTGCAGGGCTTTATCAATAAAGAATACACTATTCCTGCTTGATACAAGAATGAGGGTTCTTCAAAACATTTCCGTATATATATATATATATATATATATATATATATATATATATATTTATATATATACACTTAGTTAAAAAAAGTATGGAAACTTTTTAAAGAACCCTTGTGTAAATATATATATATATATATATATATACATATATATATACACATACACATACACACACACACACACACACACACACACACAGGAAATTATTAGAATTATTTGATCCCCTGCAGATTTTGTAAGTTTGAAATGAAGAGTCTATATTTTTTATCATAGGTGTATTTTAAATAATAGAGACAGAATATCGACCAAAAATCAAAAAAAAAAAAAAATGTTATAAATTTGAGTTGCAGTTCATTGAGTGAAATAAGTATTTGATCCCCAAGCAAAACATGACTTAGTACTTATTGGAGAAACACTTGTTGGCAAACACAGAGGTAAAACGTTTTTAGTACTTAGTGACTAGGTTTGCGCACATCACGGAGGGATTTTGGTCCATTCTTCTTTACAGATCTTCTCTAAATCTTTAAGGTTTCTTGGCTGTCACTTGACAACTCGAAGTTTCAGCTCCGTTCATAAATTTTCTATAGGATTAAGGTCTGGAAACTGACTAGGCCACTCCATGACCTTAATGTGCATCTTCTGGCTGAGGGAAGAAGGCTCTCATCCAAGATTTTGCAATACATGTCTCCATTCATTGGCCCCTCAATGCAGCAAAGTCGGTCTGTACCTTTAGCAGAGAAACAGCCCCAAAGCATAATGTTTTCACCTCCATGCTTGACTGTAAGGATGGTGTTCTTAGGGTCATAGTCAGCATTTTTCTTCCTCCAAACACGGCGAGTCCCCATCCTCAAGAAAGCACATGTACAGTCATGCCAATGAACATCTAAATGATTCAGAGAAGGATTGGGAGAAAGTGCTAGTCAGATGAGACCAAAATTGAGCTCTTTGGCATTAACTCGACTCGCCGTATTTGGAGAAAGAAAAACTGACATCCCTACAGTCAAGCACAGAGATGAAAACATTAAGCTTTGGGGCTGTTTCTCTGCTAAAGGTACAGGCCGACTTTGCTGCATTGAGGGGCCAATGGATGGGGCCGTGTATTGTAAAATCTGGGAAGAGAGATTTCTTCCCTCAGCCAGAACACTGAAGATGGGTCGTGGATGGGTCTTCCAACATGACAACGACCCAAAACATACCACCAAGGCAACAAAGCAGTGGCTCAAGAAGAAGCGGATTAATGTCATGGAGTGGCCTAGTCAGTCTCCAGACCTTAATCCTATAGAACATTTATGGAGGGAGCTGAAACTTTGATCTTTCAATTGACAGCCAAGAACCCTTAAGAATTTAGAGAGGATCTGTAAAGAAGAGTGGACCAAAATCCCCTACAAGAAACGTCTTCTGTGCTTGCCAACAAGGGTTTCTCCACGAGTACTAAGTCATGCTTTGCTTGGGGATAGAATATTTATTGTATAGTGAGAAGCCCTGCCCCCCTCTGTAGAGAGTGTCTTCCTCCTCAGTGCTCTGAGTGCGTTTGGCCGCTTCCTGCTCCAATCCAGACTACACAGACAACACAGCTTGCATGTGAGGCAGCCACAGAACGATACGGAGAAGCTCTGGGATGGACATTTCTATACTAAATGCTTGTTTTATCCATCATCTTGTGAGTTGCCAATTGTCTTGTCCTTTTAATAAATCTTTGATTTTAATGCTGCACTTAGTCTGGCGCCCCTTTGTCCCTGCTTTTATCCACAGAGTTCACAGCTTCACTCTAATGCCCTGTACACATGGTCGGATTTTCCGACGGAAAAAGTGCGTTCGGATTGTGTTGTCAGAAATTCCGATCGTGTGTGGCCTCCATCGGACTTTTTCCGTCGGAATTTCCGACACACAAAGTTTGAGAGCAGGCTATGAAATTTTCTGACAACAAAATCCGATTGGTTAAATTCCGATCGTGTGTACACAAATCCACGCATGCTCAGAATAAATTAAGAGACGAAAGCTATTGGCTATTGCCCTGTTTATAGTCCCGACGTACGTGTTTTACGTCACCACGTTCAAACTGATCGGATTTTCCGACAACTTTGTGCGACCGTGTGTATGCAAGACAAGTTTGAGCCAACATCCGTCAGAAAAAATCCATGGATTTTGTTGTCGGAATGTCCGATCAATGTCCAATCGTGTGTACAGGGCATTAGAGTGCTGCCATCAAGTGCTTTCTCATAATCTTTTATGGGCTTCCTCCATGGACTGAAATAACATTTGTTATGCGTTTACATGTGTTTTATATTCCCCATCCTCTCGAAGCCTTAACTGTCTGATTCTATCATTATTATTATTATATTGTATGTGCTTGTATACATCCCTCTAGCGCCACTATACATCCTCTATTTCTTAGAGGATGTATAGTGTATATATAATATATATAAATTAAATGGTTCTCAGCTAGCTTTGTTGGGGGCCTTTTTGAAGGTAGTTTTAATTGATTAAATATTTGTTTATTCCCTTATATCTTCTATCAAACTTTCTAGAAGTAACAATAGAGAGATCAAATATAAATTCTGAACTGACATAATATGATGTAAGCTGAAGAAGGGAGTAATATAGATTGGATGATGTAATAGTGTCTTAGAAATTTAGTATGTGTCAATTATTCCTCACAGCTTGACCAAAAGCTTCAGCAGTAGATAAGCATTTTAAAATAGTGTTAAAACTTAAATTCTAAATGATCTCAATTTAATTCCTTAATGCCATATTATGCTACAATGGCTATGAATGATGACTGATATCTTGTTCATAGTAGCCATCTGTAAGCCTGTCTGAAGTATTCAGTTATTATTTCACCTGAATTAACCAACTGACAACTTGTCTAAAGTATTCAGTAGAAGAGCTTTCCTGAGGTAATTGGCTAATGTCCTGTCAGTGGTCACCGGCTGCCAGATTACTGGTGAAGCCTGGTTATAGTAACCAGCTCAAAGTATGCCTGTGGTATCCAGTTAACAGCCCTGACAGACGACTCACCTCTAAAGACTGACTAGAAGTGAGCAAGCTCATATATCCAATGGCTTCTCTCCGGATACCAGAGGCTCCAGACTCAGAGCGGAAAACTTTGCTGGAGATTGCACAATTCTTTTCACAGGCTCAGAGCTCCTGCTCAGTGCATCCTCCCTCTTTTCCAGTCTCCACTCTCTTACCCAGAACCTTCCAGAGCCACTCACACTCCCCCAACCCCTGGCGGCCAGGAAGCCTCTGAAAAAGCCCAAGTCTGTCTAGTGGGTTGGGCAATGTGTCTTAGACGCCATGCCCACACTACACACATCTCCCTCTTCATCCATCACACACAAACATTGTGTTGCCTAGCAACGTGGTGTCACATACATTTTTTTACATAAAGCTCAACTAGCCTACAGCTCTGATTGCAGAGCTCTAACTCTAATTTAGCAGTGGGGAGAGCTTCAGTCTGCTACAAAGAGACAACTGCTTACATATTACATAATCTACTGGCAGAGGATGGGCTAATTTCATCCTAAAGCACCTTCAACATGATGGAAATTTAAGAGCTTAGCCATTTACTCTCTGGCTACATGCTTGGTTGATTTTTTTTTTTTTTCTCATTTAAATTTTTATTGTTTTTTCAGTAAATCAGCATAACAGGGGAAATAACATTGAGGTCACATTGTCAAAGCTTGATCTTCATATCGACATACAGGTGAAACAGCTAGGTATAGCAGGCTTAGAAAAGAGCCTATTTTGCTTTCTATTAGTAACTCACAGGAGCATAGTATGTAGTCCAAGTTAGGAGGACTTTGTCCCCCCCCGACACCCATAGAGGGATTACACTGTGTCCAGTGCGGGGCAGAAGCACTTCCCACTCATATCTATTTCAGTCACAGAGTTTTCCTAGTGAAGAGACTTAGGTGTCTCAGGTCCACAAGGAGACCATTCCTGTAATGTACCTCGACCACCATAGTAAATTCAGACCCGGATCACTGTTGGCCCTTAGTAGGTCATAACGACCTTATCATGAGGTAAGTAACTGGTGTCCTAGAGATAAGAGTACAGAAGGTGAGTAAAGAAAGTAGAAAGAGAAAAGATAAGGGGACAGGAGGAGTTGCCAGCCTGTGAGATGTCAGCCCCAGTGATCAGTGGCCTATGTTGCCAGGTATCAGGGAAATGCCCATGTGTTGGGCCCAGGGTTCCCATATCGCTGCAAACTGTTTGGTTGTGTCTAAAATGGTGCTTACCAATTTTTCTTGGGCCATTATCCAGGAAATCTTTCTTTTTGTGGACAATAGAGAGACCTTGGAAAGTTTCCAGGCTTTGGCTATAGTAATTTTTGCCCCTGTCAGGATGAACGGGATCGATTTATGAGTGAGTTTAGGGATACTCGGGATGAATCCATTAAGCAAGGCTATTGATGATGTTTGGGGGATTGCACAGCCTGTGACCTTGCAAATGAGATGGAAGATATTGTTCCAAAACCCTCTGAGTTTTCAGCATTCCCACCAAATGTGTAGCATAGTACCCAAACTCTGACTGCCTCTGAAGCACAAAGGTGAGGAGGATGGGAACATGGATGCCAATATGGTCGAAACCAGGTACCATCTCGTGAAGATTTTAATATTGGCTTCCATGAGTGAGGTGTTAAAAATGCCTTTGATTGATCGGGCAAAGGACTTGTGCCAATCCTCAAATTCTTATGTGGTCTGAAGGTCTTTTTCCCAAGCTAGCATATAGGGTAATTTGTTAGCATTCCTTGCAAGTGACACATAGATTATGCATTCCGTGCATTCCTTGCAAGTGATGCATAGATTATAGAAATCCCTCCCCTCTGCTCCATGGCCTGACTGCACCAGCACTCATAATCTGTGAACGCCGGAGGGTTTGGTTTATTTTTCCAAATGGAATGAATGAAATGGGAGATTTGGTGGAATCTGAATTTTTCGGTGGTGGGGAGCTCTAGCTCCTTTTCGAAGTGTCCTAGGGGGTAACGGACCTTTGCTGGAATAGAAATGTCCGATGCGGTACACCCTCTTGTCTAGCCACCATTTGAAGGCTTTGATGTTCATGCCCGGCATAAATTGGGGATCATTAAATATATGGGCTAATGATTGGGTATCAAAGACCAGGGAGGGAAGTTTAGGGAGGGAAGTTTTCTCAGTAAGTCCCACAAGGAGAGTGAGTGTGAGATGGTCGGGGATAGCATAGGGTGTCTGCTTTTGGAAGGGCACCATAGCAGGAAGTCTAGGTTATACGTAGGTACTGCTTGTCTCTCTATGGCCATCCAATCCAGTTTTTCAACTTTGAGGTAGATAGTGGATATTTGTGCCAACCGTGCAGCTTGGTAATACCACATGAGGTTTGGCAGGCCTAGCTCTCCTTGTGTGAAAAAATTGAATAGGTTGTATTGTGAAAAGCGGGGGCTTTTCTTATTCCATATGAATTTTGTTGATCTTTCCCTAAAAAGTTTTAAGGTGGTCCCTTCTGATCGGGATAGGAAGTGAGCGGAATAGGTATAGCGACCGGAATAGGTATAGCGACCTAGGTAGGAGAGTCATCTTTACGAAGTTAATTCTCCCTATCCATGTCATATTATGTGAAGCCCAGCTCCTGAGATCTGACTCTAGCTTTTTGTAAATTTGGGGGGTAATTTGCTTGGTATAGGCGTTCGACCTCGGGTGTGAGGTTGAGCCCCAAGTATTTGATGGAGGTGTGACTCCATTCGAATTTGAAGGTGTCCTATAGTTGGGAGAAAAGGGAGTGTGGTAGTGATACATTCAACGTTTGAGATTTTGCCATATTGATTTTGTGATGTTTTAACCAGTTCCTGTCTGGCCTATAGCAAGATGACGGCGAAGCGGGACTTTCATCAATCTGGGTGGACATCATATTACGTTCTGCCAGATCGCGCCTCGCCACACAGCTAAAGATTGATCAGTGTACTGGCCCACTGCTGGCACCATGTGATCACTGTGACCAATCACAGCAGATCACATGACAATTGTAAATGATGGATGGCTTGCTTTCATGCCATCAGTTTATACAATTGTGTTGCAAGGTGTGATTGGTCACAGCAGAGTTTCTCAACTCCAGTCCTCAAGGCGCCCCAACAGGTCATGTTTTCAGGCCTTCCATTATTTTGCACAGGTGATTTGATCAGTTTCACTGCCTTAGTAATTACCACAGCCGATTCATCTGAAGGAAATCCTGAAAACATGAACTGTTGGGGCGCCTTGGGGACTAGAGTTGAGAAACACTTGGTCACAGTGATCCAGAGGCGGCTCTCTAATTAGGCAAAGTAGGTGGTCACCTAAGTCCTCATGTGTACGGAGGCCTCTCAGACACCTAAATTGCCTAACTTGTGTGTGGGAGTGGAAGGGAATGTCCCCCAGACGTGATCGGTGTCCCCAGGCTGGCAGAGTGAGCGAGTCGGCATTCTGTCAGATTAGCGTGACAGAACATCACCGGCACACATTAGAAGTTCCACCTTGTAGCATCCTCACCAGCTGCGGCAGCGAATAGCAGGCTCCACTGCTGTCCTACCCGGCACCACATTGCATGATGGGAGATGTAGTTCTCTACAGCACACTCTAGACTCGGCCAAGCGGTGCCTGCGCTCTGCAGAGACTACACCTCCCAGAATGCACTGCAGGGTGGGTGCTCAAAATGGACAATTGACTTTTCCTGCTTGTAGTAGGGGATGTAGGACTCGGAGGAGTGATCATCTGTCCTGTCTGGTGTCTGTACCGGGATCGTCTGTGGCTGTGACTCAGTGTTTGGTGGGTGCTGCTGCAATGTGATGTTACCTTGATAGTCATGTGAGACTGAGAGTTTCTGCTTGTCATTACAATGACCATCTCCTGTATGTCCTCACAATCTCTGACCATATTCTGTATGTCCATACAGTCCCTGACCATCTTCTGTATGTCCGCACACTCTCTGACCATCTCCTGTATCATGTCCGCACTCTCTGACCATCTCCTGTATGTCCGCACAGTCCCTGACCATCTCCTAATATGTCCGCACAGTCCCTGACCATCTCTTGTATCATGTCCACAGAGTCTGACCATTTCCTGTATGACCGCACAGTCCCTGTCCATCTCCTGTATCATATCTGCAGTCTCTGAGGGGGAGCCTACAGAGGAGTCAAGAACTGGAGCGCTGCCAGGAAGGGGTCACGGGGGAAAATGAAACCCGAGCCACCAAGCTGGAGCCAGGAGAGGACCGTCTGACAGTGACAGCACTGTGAAGCCAGTCTGAGGGAGGAGGCTGGGTTGGGGGGTCACTGATGTGGGGGGGGGTGAATACAGTAAGGTAAGGGGGCACTGATATAAAGGTTCCTCCTTAAATCAGTAACCCCCTTTACCTTAATGCAGTCACTCTGCGGAAGGTGGTCTGTGGTCACCAGAGTTCTCCCCACATCAGAGTTCCTGTTTTGAATGCAAGTTAGAACTCTGCGGACCCTGATGTAAAGGGCAATGTTGCAGACCCTGATGTAAGTGGGAACTCTGTAAATGGGAATGCTGGTCACCAGAGCCCCCCTTACATCAGAGATCACCTTTACACCAAAGTTTGCAGCATTCCCCTTTGCATGAAATTTGCACTGTAAGGAGGAATCTTGCAGACTCTGATGTAAGGGGGAACTCTGTGCCAGCTGGGTTATATTACCCTGTCCTTCATGTAAGTGGAAAAATATGTTTTATGACTTTTGTTATAGAGAAAATTCTAGAAACTGTGAATTCATAGTTCATATGATTTAAGGCTCCTTATATATGCAATTTTTATACAGTTAATTTTTCTCTTGAATTATTTTTTCCATTATGGGCGTGAGTGGGGCCTCTAGGTTTTGCCTAAGGTCTCACAAAGCCTATAGCCGCCTCTGCAGTGATCACATAGTATAGACAGGGCCAATCACAGCCCATCTGCATTATGTGATTAGCTGTGGCCAATCACAGCTAATCACATCAAAACACACTGGATTAATCTGTTACATTCTGTAGAAATGGTTGCTTACACCAGTGAAATTCACAGGTATAAAGAATCATCATGTGTAAAAAAAAAAAACTTGATCACTTTCCCAGAGTAGTTCAGTGTTATCTTGGTAACATTGTATTGCTCTGGTCATAGTATGTAAAAAAAAAAAAAAATGTAATACAAAAGAAGAAAAATTAGGGGAAAATCGTGGGTGCATGTTATACGCCGATCCCCCGCTGATCTCCACTGATTGCGAGCGGAGCGATCACGCCAAGATACACATAGCCGAGTGTACTCAGCTCTTCTCGGCTCCACTCACAGTCATGCCCAGTCCCGCCATTGGACCTGTGTTATGTCCATCATAGGGCGGGACTGGGCATGACTGTGAGCGGAGCCTAGAAGACCCGAGTACACTAGGCTATGTGTATCTCGGCTCCACCCATTCCCTGCGATCTCGGCGGCACTCGCTCTGCTCCGCCGAGTCTCTCCGCGGCGCCATATTTAAATCTGTGCAAGGCTGCTCTGGGGCAAGGCTGCTCTGGGGCAAGGCTGCACTGAAAAGGCTGCACTGGGGCAAGGCTGCAATGGACACTGGGGAAGGCTGCACTAACAAGGCTGCGCTGACATGGCTCCAAGGCTGCACTGGAGCAAGGCTGCACTGACAAGGCTGCACTGACAAGGCTTCAATGACACTGACAAGGCTGCAGATGGACACTGATAAGGCTGCATTGATGGGCATTTAAATGTAAGTTTTTTTCCCTTAAACTTCCCTCCTAAAAGTTTTTTTCCTTAAAATTCCCTCCTAAACTTGGGGTGCGTGTTATACGCCGGCATGTGTTCTACGCCGATAAATACAGTAATTTATTGTTTTTACATACTGTCACCAGTGTCCCTGATCATGGATTGTCCCTGGGCAATCCGTGTCACAATCATCCTAGATGAGGCATATTCCTTTGTCCTTTCTGGCAAAAAAATGAACAGGCATTCTGCAGCCTGAAGGAAATTGTAGCCTTGTAGATATACCATCACAATATCTGAGGGATTCCTAGAGCTGGGAGTCAACTCAGGATTCCTTGTATACTAGACATGCGCTTTAACCAACTAAGCCACAGTGCGCCCTCTCCCATGTCTAATGAACGCAAGTTAGAGCTCTAAGGTTGGCAGAACAATTGGCTCGCATGAAGCCTCATGCACCCTTGGAAAAAGAGAAATGCATAGGCAACAGCACCTCTTGAGCTGGAAAGAATGTTAACAAAATTTCTCCATGGCCAGTGAATCAATCTGAGGCTTTTAATGCTGATGTGATAGCCAGGAAAAGGCAAACCTGACAGAGGCCTTAAATGGAGACAGCCCTAGAACACTCCGCTCCAATTCCCAAGGGGGAGTTGAGAACAAGAGGGAGACTCCATTTGGAAAAACCTCCGCTTACTCCGAGGTCTGAGCCTAGCTGCTCTCTTGTTGGACAGCAAAAATGCCTAGACTAGGGTACGCCTGTGAAGGCCGATAAAGTTGATAATTGAACTCCAAGGGAGCTTCTAGTATTCAAGAGGGTCAGAGATGACTCTGGAGGAGCAGCCGAGGAGCTCCAATCTCGAAAACCAGGTCATCAGACACAACCATGCTGGACATGGATGTAGAATTGCACCCAGAGACAGAAGGTCTGGCCAGAAGAGAAAGTGCACTGGGTTCTGGAAGCTGAACTGTGCTAACAAGGGAATCCATTTTTGGCCAGGAAGGCATCACTGCCACTAC
The DNA here is from genome assembly GCF_042186555.1 of Aquarana catesbeiana. NCBI lineage: Eukaryota > Metazoa > Chordata > Amphibia > Anura > Ranidae > Aquarana > Aquarana catesbeiana. The sequence goes on from NC_133330.1 coordinate 280,624,912, forward strand.
CTCCTCGACCTCTGTTCAGAGTCTTTTGAAGAAACCCGAGGTTGGGCAGGACTGGAAGAATGCAGAGGTCCTACTGCATTTCCAATGATCCATCAGGGAATCTGTGTCTGAAAACCTCCACATGTAGAGACCATTTGTTGTTGGACTCTGGAAAGAAAGTATGTTAGAATATTTTGGACTCTGGGGACATAAGCCGCTGAGATGTAGGCTTGATTCTTCTGCGCCCAAGACATAATCGGCTCTGCTTCTCATAATAGAGAACAGGCTGTGAGTCCCCTTTGTCTTTTAACGTAGGAGACCACAAGTGGCATCAGCATGGGGTGCTGACGGTGCCTGAAGCCCCGAGTGGGTCCCCAAAAAGCCCCAGGTCTTGGATGGGCATGGTTCTATTAGCCTCGAACCGCCGCCGAACGGGGACCAATCTGACTTGAGCGTGGCCGAGTGTAATAGCAGGTCCCACCTTCTGGAGCCTGCAGCGCTGATGGACACCCCACTGGTCCAATGCGGGGACTGTGTCAGGTAGGTCAGTGTCAAGTAGGTCAGTGTATGTCAGGTAGGTCAGTGTCAGGTAGATACTAAACCCCCCCCCGTTGCTGGGCTTGGACTTCGGGCTGAAGCCCCTGGTTTTTTTGCCACCTAGCAACGCCCCTGAGACCACTGTAGTGTTGATTAACCTAAGAGCACTGATTCTCCCATTCGTTATATGGTGAAAGGCCTGTAGGGTGCAAAAGGCTAACCGTAGTTTCAGAATGTTCAACACAATCTGAGAAATTGACAGCCCTGCCTGATTGAGCTAACCCCGACAGGCAACAAGCCCATTCCGTATTGCTAGGATCGGATGTGACTATGCACCAGGAAATGGGGCAATGAAATAGCAGATGAACCGGTTTTTCCATTGCAGCCACCAAGGGACTCACTCTCATGACTGAGGTTATGGAGATTACCTTAATTCTGCTTTTTGGCTCCCACTGCTGGAGAAACCCTTTCCGGAAGGGCCGACCTTCTCCATCTTCCACTTGACCCTCAAAACCGTAGATACCATAGTGCCAATCATTTTAGACACTGAAATGCTCTGTACACACGATAGGATTTTCAGATGGAAAATGTGTGATAGGACCTTGTTGTCGGAAATTCCGACCGTGTGTAGGCTCCATCACACATTTTCCATAGGAATTTCCGACACACAAAGTTTGAGAGCAGGCTATAAAATTTTCCGACAACAAAATCCGATCAGATAAATTCCGATCGTGTGTACACAAATCCGACACACAAAGTGCCACGCATGCTCAGAATAAATTAAGAGACGAAAGCTATTGGCTATTGCCCGTTTTATAGTTCTGACATACGTGTTTTACGTCACCGCGTTCAGAACGATCTGATTTTCCGACAACTTTGTGTGACTGTGTGTATGCAAGACAAGTTTGAGCCAACATCCGTCTGAAAAAATCCATGGATTTTGTTGTCGGAATGTCCGATCAATGTCCGACCGTGTGTACAGGGCAAAAGGCTCGCAGGGGGGAATAAGACAGGGCCAGTAGTATTCTGTTCCAAAGCATCAGGAAACAGAGTCAAGGCAGTGGTTCTCATGTTTATATTGAACTGAGTCTCGAGGCACACAGGAGACTGAGTGGGCTCCAGGTGACTCTTTTATGGATTCAGCTGCCATACAAATTTGAGGAGCATTGAAAAGACCTCAGCTCTGGGCTCCCACAGCTGCCCTTTGTTTTGAGACAGTAGGAGAAGGACATCTACGTAACTATGCAGGTGTATGTTCCTTGTTTTGATAAAGACCATTACAACCAATAAGACCCTGAAAATATACAGGGTGATGTTGAAAGCCCAAATGGCTGGAGCTGGAGATGGTCTTGACCTACAGTGTACTGAAGGAACTTGCGGAAGTCTTCTACAATGGATACATGAAAGTAAGCATCTTAGGTTTATTGGAAACAAGCCAGTCACCTGGCTGGACCCCTATGAATCAGGGACAATGTTTCCACCTTGACGTCTCCTTTGCTGAAAATTGTCTCAGGTGCACAAAGTCTAAAACCGGCCTCTGCAAGCTGTTTCTCTTCATGACCATAAAGAGGGGCAAGTAAATGCCCTGAAATCTCCCGCATTTAGAAATTGGCACAGCAGCATTTTGCGACACCAGTGACTTTATGCATGAGTACAGACTTCCTTTATCTCAGTGTGAGGTAAATCCATTGAAATGAATCCGAGAGGAGGAGGACTTCTGATGGACCATGCATGTCCTGAAAGGACCACTTTAACGTCCCAATAGTCTGAGGCCCACACTCAGTAGTTTCCTGGATACCCAAGTTCAAGCTTTTAGCATACTTCTGAGGGGAAATCTGGTTTCCACACCAGCTCTTCCTAAGATCTCAACTTGGTCTGTAAAAACGTGCGACCCTGGACGCTCCGAACTTTAATCTCTAGACTGAGGTCTTCCGGCCTATTAGGGGCCAGTCCTGAGGCAGGACCCCAACTTGCCAACTATGGTCCGGGATGCAGTGCTATCCAGCTTGCCAGATGAAGCTCCCTCAAAGGGAATGCTATATTACGCCTATTAGAGGTGGGATCAGCAAGCTCAGGCCCCAGCCATAGCACTCATCTGCCGCAACTGATGCAAGCATAATCTGTGCCACTATGCGGATGTCAATTGGAGCCTCACTATGGAAACCGACACCAGCTTTGGCTCCTGAACTACGAGTTTCTGAAAACGCGCTTGAATGCTGTGTTCACATTTTCCATCCACATTTTCATCCTTTTCAACATGGCCACAAGAGCCCAAGCTAATTTTTAGGCTATTGACTGCATCTTCCAGGAAAAGTGACATGTTTGCTCAGAAGGGACCTTGCTCCACTCATCTAAAAATGATGTCCTCAATTTCTATTCGGAATGGGGAAATAGAACACTCTAAGACTGTCTTCCACTATTGCAACCCCAAAGTCAAATTAGAGTGCGACTTTGGAGTGCGACCTTGATACGACTCTGATTGCAGCCCGAACCAACTTGACAGTCTCTGGATCAAAGCTACATCAAAAAGTCACACCAAGTAGTGCAGGAACCTTTCAGAGTCACTGCAACTTTAAGCTGCATAGATTGGAATGGGTGCCATTGAAATCAATGGGTTCGTTTTGTGGTCCTATATGTCCAAAGTCACAGGACAAGTCGCACTAGAAGAAAATGGGGCCCAAATTGCTTACAGAACTTCCTGTTGTGTTGCAGGAGACTCTACAGGTTCCATTTATGTAAATGCACCCATCATTGCCTTAACCGCAAGGCGTTACAAGGGTAAAGAGACTCATCTCCCTCTGCCTCACTGTCTGAGGACTTCATAGATGGATTGCTTGGTTGGGACAGTTCCAGTTCTTCCTGGTCATCCTAGCGGGAGAACATGCCTCCATGGCTGTTGAACTTTGCATGTGGCTTGCATTCCACTCTTTAAGGGATTCTTGCACCACGTGCCTTAACAGAGATTCCATTTGCTGGAAGTCTCCATCCCCTCTTCCAACAGCCTGGGCTTTAGCATAGCTCACACAGAGACCTGCCCTCTGGGACTGGAGTCCCGCATCCCCAGCAGGCTCCCTCCTTGGAGCGGCTGACATAGCAGTGGGTGCATAAAGGAGGATTCATAGCTTCTACTATGAAGGCTGGGCCTTGACGGTACCCTATGCCAAATACATTTGGAAGAGAAATGTTGTGACCTAATAAAGTCTATATCATCTTGTGCCGTGTATTGTCAATCTGACCTAGAAGGAAAAAAAAAAAGTAAAATAGGATAGAAAGGAAATGGTTACAAAAAAAAAAAAAAAAAGCACCCAAGTCAGCAAGGCAAGAAAATTGTTAAACCCACCCTCTCAACCTGCTACACAAGGGCTGGCCAGAAGTAGGGGCAGTGATACATTCACAGTGTGAACTGCAGAGACAGACAGACCACCCGCACAGCTGATCAAATCATAGCAGAATCACGCACACAGCATACCAGGGTGTTTAGTGCAAAGCATATCCTGTGATAATTGCACACAGCATTTAGGGAAACTGCTGCAAGCTGCCCACAGAGGAATCTTAACATCAACAGTACTGACTGCTGATTGAATTTCTCCACTGAAATTATGCCCATGCACTAAGCCCCTGGGCAGAAGTAACCCGGGGACGTCTGGCTGGAAGAGAAAGCAGCGGCTTGGAACACCAATGCGCTCCAGCTGCCATAGACTGGAAAACACTGCTGCCATGGAATATGGAATATAAAAGTATACATCACCGCACACGGCATGAACACCGATCTGCAATTCAGTCCTGCTTCCTTGATCAAATCAGGCCAGGTAGGCTGATCACGCCATACTTGGGGCAAGTAGGGCTAGTAGCTAGGCTGTCTGGCCAATGCGCTGCTTGCCTGCCAATGGCTAGGCTTCAGCTCTTCTAGAGCCTCTTCCATTTGCCCACTCCATACCGCGCTAGTAGCTAAGGCCAATTAGAGTATCGCGACCTGTTCCAGCGCCTCTTCCGTTTGACCATTCCATACCCCGCTAGTAGCTAAGGCTTATTGGAGTATCACCAGTGGTCGCCGTTGGCCAGTCTTGATCACAGAGAGGTAAAAACTTCAGGTAGTCAAAAAACCAAACCGGTCCTTAAGAGGAGGGCAAAAAAGGAACACGGCCTCTGGCTCAGAGCAAAGATGTATTGGAGGGGGATCCTATAGGGGAGGAGTGGAGGTGGGGTTAACCCATACATATGCTGCCATGGAGTCTGTCAGGAAAACAATTTTTTTTTATTTCTTAATTGTCAAAAAAATTGTGACAAAAAAATTACAACTTCAAAAACTCACCATGCCTCTTACTAAATACCTTGGACTTTCTACTTTCCAGAAAGGGGTCATATGGAGGATATTTGTACTGTCTTGGTGTTTTCAGGCCTCAAGAAATGAGATCCGTCAGCACATCGGGATTGAGCAATTTTTCAGACATTTACCATAGTTTGTGGACTCTATAACTTTCCTACAGACTAAAACATATACACTGATTTTGGGTTATTTTATTAAAAATGTAGCAGAATACATTTTGACCTACATTTTTGAAGAAAGATTATATATATTTCCAAAATTTTTTTCAGAAACAAAGAAAAACACCCTTTTTTTTCAAAATGTTCTGCTTTTTTTGTTTATTTAGCAAAAAACCCAGTAATAATTAACCACAGTAATAATTAACGCCTCACACAGATATACTGCGACAGAATGGCACGGGCAGGCAAAGTAACGTATGGGTACGTTACTTGCCTCCCGCGGGTGGGGGGTCCGATCGGAACCCAGCAGTTTAGGGTTCCCAAAAACACAGTGTTAGTAGGAACAGCCCAGATACCTGCTAGCACCTGCGTTTTATATAACCAGGTGAACTGCGCTAGCAACTATGTATAAATAAGATATACCACATCAAAATAGACTAAAAAACACAAATAGTGAATATAAAGGTGTCGCAAATGGTGAATATAAAGGTGTCAAAGAACTGGACATGCACCCTGTGCAACACACCCAATTTTGTGTGAGAGTGCGCAGGAGTGCACTACCAGAACCACAAGACCTTCAATATAATAAATGTGATAGATCAATTCTTGTGCATAATGCTGCACAATGACAGAAAATGACAACGGGAGCGTACAAAAGTGCACTCCCTGGGTGAAAAACCTTCACTGCAATAGAAATCAATTAGTGTGCATATTAGACAGGTGTGAACTATAAAAAGACAAAAATAGCGGTTGACATAACACTAGTGTAAGGAAGAGAAATAAAACAAATACACTCTCAAAAAATTCACAATCAAAAATGACTTATGGAGCGATCCCCTCAGGAAATGCCAGGTGGGATAGTGGAATCATGAAATGTCAGCAATAACAAAATTGCAAACAGAGAAACGTAACTAATAGTTAAAACCCCTTCATGGGAGAAGCAATAGGCAGACTTCCAGCTTTTTCATCCTTATGATCAAACAGGGCTGGTGGTATAACAATGTTGAAATTGCTTGGAAGAAACCACAAAGCTCGCGTTCCACCAAAAGAGAAAGGAGAAGCATATAGCATAAAACCTTAGGATACCAAGGGGTCACCTGCGCATATATGCGCTACTCACGGGACCGGTATGCAGAGCAGGCATTCAGATATTTGGTCGGTTCGCCGCTCTCCGGCGTGCGTTCCACCAACACCAGGAAGTGATGTCACTGGTAGCAAATCAGGCAGACGTGGACAGGATGTTGCGTCGACGCGTTTCGCCCCTCCCCCAGGGCGTTATAAAAGACTCAAACATCCTGCTCACGTAGAAACTCATTTATATTATGCTCAGTGAGTGACAGCCATTTGCGGCCAATGGGTGAAAATCACCCATTCCTTCCTCTATCATCATATCCTGTTTGCAATCGAAACTTTAATCAGTGGTCGGAGACAAACATCTCCAGTAAACAGATAAATGCTTGTAACATCTCCATAGAGAAACGATTTTATACACTCACTGTATTCCACAAAAAACAAAGTATGTGCTACATCAGGATATCTAGACAGATGAAAAATCCTATCCAATATATATTGAATGTCTGATTCTCTAATAATATTCAGCAATAAAAACAATTATTTAATACATTATACAATAAATAAAAAAATAAAAATATTATAAAAAATATAATGAAGTTGAAATAAAAATATATATGTATAGAAAAACACATACATATAAATAATAAATATGGATAATATATAGTCACAAATTCCTTAGATATAACTCTATGCTTTACTGATTGCTGGACCTCACACTCATAAATATGACATGGAAAAATCACAACAGATAATCAAAATTCATAATTAATAGCAATTAATGGCAATATGCACGGGCAAAAAACACAAATTAAATAAAAAGAAATAAAACAAATGTAAAAAAATAATAAATGTAAAAAATATATACGTAAAAAATGAAAAAATGGAAAATAAATAAAAAAATATATATAAATAAAAAAAAAAAAATTTTATATAAGATGAAATAAAAATAGAAATAAAAATAAAAATAAAAATAAAAACATAAAAATAAAATTAAAATAAAAATAAAAATAAAAAAATAAAATAAAAATAAAAATAAAATAAAATAAAAATAAAAATAAAAATGAACTGCTATATAAAATGGGAGATACTTTTCTAAACACTACCAATTAGATAAAAAAACAATTAAGGTCTAGCTCAATATTCAGGCCCAGGGGGTTCAATGTGCGTAATTTATGTATCCACTGGGTTTCATTTTGTGAAATGTTTTGCCTAAGGTTGGAACCTCGCCAGTGTTCTTCAACCCTGTCAATCCCACAGAAGGTGAGTAGGCTGGGATCTTGATTGTGGAAAAGCCTAAAATGATTGGAAAGACCATGAAACTTATACCCCTTCTTAATCCTATTTACATGTTCATTAAGTCTTATGCCTAATTGTCTGGTGGTTCTTCCTACGTATTGAAGATTACAAGGACAAGACAAAAGGTAGGTAACATGTGTTGTGCTGCAGGTTATGAATTTTTTGATTGCATAAGATCTACCATCTACCAGGGAACTAAAATGGGTGGTTTTCCGTTTGCGAAATTTAGATGTCCTGCACATTCCACACCTACCACAACTGTAGAACCCAACACTGTCTAGAAAGGTGCATACCTTCCTGGGGGGGTCTATAACATTATGTGCTAGCTGAAACCTCAATGTGGGTGGTTTGGTGTAAATAAAATTGGGCTGTTTTGGCAACACCTTCCTGAGGTCATTGTCCTGATGAAGGAGGGGCCAATGCCTCTTAACGATTTTCTCTAGGTCTAGGTCTAGAGAAAATCGTTAAGAGGCATTGGCCCCTCCTTCATCAGGACAATGACCTCAGGAAGGTGTTGCCAAAACAGCCCAATTTTATTTACACCAAACCACCCACATTGAGGCTTCAGCTAGCACATAATGTTATAGACCCCCCCAGGAAGGTATGCACCTTTCTAGACAGTGTTGGGTTCTACAGTTGTGGTAGGTGTGGAATGTGCAGGACATCTAAATTTCGCAAACGGAAAACCACCCATTTTAGTTCCCTGGTAGATGGTAGATCTTATGCAATCAAAAAATTCATAACCTGCAGCACAACACATGTTACCTACCTTTTGTCTTGTCCTTGTAATCTTCAATACGTAGGAAGAACCACCAGACAATTAGGCATAAGACTTAATGAACATGTAAATAGGATTAAGAAGGGGTATAAGTTTCATGGTCTTTCCAATCATTTTAGGCTTTTCCACAATCAAGATCCCAGCCTACTCACCTTCTGTGGGATTGACAGGGTTGAAGAACACTGGCGAGGTTCCAACCTTAGGCAAAACATTTCACAAAATGAAACCCAGTGGATACATAGATTACGCACATTGAACCCCCTGGGCCTGAATATTGAGCTAGACCTTAATTGTTTTTTATCTAATTGGTAGTGTTTAGAAAAGTATCTCCCATTTTATATAGCAGTTCATTTTTATTTTTATTTTTATTTTATTTTATTTTTATTTTTATTTTATTTTTTTATTTTTATTTTTATTTTAATTTTATTTTTATGTTTTTATTTTTATTTTTATTTTTATTTCTATTTTTATTTCATCTTATATAAAAAATTTTTTTTTTATTATTTATTTATTTATTTATATATATTTTTTTATTTATATTCCATTTTTTCATTTTTTTACGTATATATTTTTTACATTTATTTTTTTTTACATTTGTTTTATTTCTTTTTATTTAATTTGTGTTTTTTGCCCGTGCATATTGCCATTAATTGCTATTAATTATGAATTTTGATTATCTGTTGTGATTTTTCCATGTCATATTTATGAGTGTGAGGTCCAGCAATCAGTAAAGCATAGAGTTATATCTAAGGAATTTGTGACTATATATTATCCATATTTATTATTTATATGTATGTGTTTTTCTATACATATATATTTTTATTTCAACTTCATTATATTTTTTATAATATTTTTATTTTTTTTATTTATTGTATAATGTATTAAATAATTGTTTTTATTGCTGAATATTATTAGAAAATCAGACATTCAATATATATTGGATAGGATTTTTCATCTGTCTAGATATCCTGATGTAGCACATACTTTGTTTTTTGTGGAATACAGTGAGTGTATAAAATCGTTTCTCTATGGAGATGTTACAAGCATTTATCTGTTTACTGGAGATGTTTGTCTCCGACCACTGATTAAAGTTTCGATTGCAAACAGGATATGATGATAGAGGAAGGAATGGGTGATTTTCACCCATTGGCCGCAAATGGCTGTCACTCACTGAGCATAATATAAATGAGTTTCTACGTGAGCAGGATGTTTGAGTCTTTGATAACGCCCTGGGGGAGGGGCGAAACGCGTCGACGCAACATCCTGTCCACGTCTGCCTGATTTGCTACCAGTGGCATCACTTCCTGGTGTTGGTGGAACGCACGCCGGAGAGCGGCGAACCGACCAAATATCTGAATGCCTGCTCTGCATACCGGTCCCGTGAGTAGCGCATATATGCGCAGGTGACCCCTTGGTATCCTAAGGTTTTATGCTATATGCTTCTCCTTTCTCTTTTGGTGGAACGCGAGCTTTGTGGTTTCTTCCAAGCAATTTCAACATTGTTATACCACCAGCCCTGTTTGATCATAAGGATGAAAAAGCTGGAAGTCTGCCTATTGCTTCTCCCATGAAGGGGTTTTAACTATTAGTTACGTTTCTCTGTTTGCAATTTTGTTATTGCTGACATTTCATGATTCCACTATCCCACCTGGCATTTCCTGAGGGGATCGCTCCATAAGTCATTTTTGATTGTGAATTTTTTGAGAGTGTATTTGTTTTATTTCTCTTCCTTACACTAGTGTTATGTCAACCGCTATTTTTGTCTTTTTATAGTTCACACCTGTCTAATATGCACACTAATTGATTTCTATTGCAGTGAAGGTTTTTCACCCAGGGAGTGCACTTTTGAACGCTCCCGTTGTCATTTTCTGTCATTGTGCAGCATTATGCACAAGAATTGATCTATCACATTTATTATATTGAAGGTCTTGTGGTTCTGGTAGTGCACTCCTGCGCACTCTCACACAAAATTGGGTGTGTTGCACAGGGTGCATGTCCAGTTCTTTGACACCTTTATATTCACCATTTGCGACACCTTTATATTCACTATTTGTGTTTTTTAGTCTATTTTGATGTGGTATATCTTATTTATACATAGTTGCTAGCGCAGTTCACCTGGTTATATATCACTAAAGTACAGTACTTTCATTCTGCAGCTGCAACAAAGCTCTCTTCTTCTCTAGTTTTTGAGATCACATATTATATTTATTTGCGAGCGCTGTATTGTATGATTTTATGTTTTACAAGTAAGAGCACCTGCGTTTTCCCCTCGGCCCAGCCCTGCACAGCCCACCCAAGTGCAGTATCGATCGATCACTGTCACTTACAAAACACTAAACGCACATAACTGCAGTGTCAGGCCTGATCCCTGCGATCGCTAACAGTTTTTATTGGTAGCGTTTTGATACAGTCGCTAACAGTCAGGAACTTTTTTGCCTGTTGGTCTCACTAGTGTACCACTAAATTTAGAGCCCAAAATGGCAAATCGAAGGTACACTAGTGAAGAGGCCTACACGTTTCTGAGCATGACAGATAGTGAAGAGGAAATCACTCATCTGTCAGATTCAGGCTCAGAATACGATCCTGTAGAGGACAGCGGCTCCATGACAGATGGCTCTGACGACGGAGTTGTGGTCCCTGCCAAGGTCAGGCGTACCACACCCCAATCTTCTTCTTCTGTCATTGATGTGCAAGAACCGCAGGTCCCTCGTATGGAGCAGAGCAGTACTAGCGCTGCTATTCCTTCTGGTAAACTGGAAAGCACCAGCGGCTTAGTACACCCTGGTCGTACATCCAGCACTGCAGTAACACTTGGTGACGTGGCGAGTCCCATAAGTGCAGTTCAAGCTGGCGAGGTGGCAAGCACAAGTAGTGTCCCGCTGCCACCAAGAAGACGAACACAGGCCCGTCGTGCTCATAGTGCCCTTCCTGCTGCATTCGCCAATCTGAATTGGGAACCCACCACTTCTGCAGCACCCGTACTTCCCCCATTCACTGGCCAACCCGGCATTCAGGTGGAAACAGTTGATTTTACGTCACTGGATTTTTATTCGCTGTTTTTCACCGAAGATCTCTATAGATCTATTGTGGACCAAAGCAATTTGTACGCTGGTCAACACATCGCCACTATTCCCCAGTCCTCCCTTGCCAGAGATTGGAGACCAATTACGGTTTCCGAATTTAAGATCTTTCTGGGCCTTTCCCTCAACATGGGCATAACTAAAAAGAGTGAGTTGCAGTCATATTGGTCTACTGACCCAATTCGCCATATGCCCTTGTTCTCTGCCTCCATGACCAGGGCACGATATGAGCAGATTTTGCGGTTCATGCACTTCAACAACAATGAACTCTGTCGTCCTCATGGAGACCCTGAATACGATCGGCTCTACAAAATTCGGCCCCTCGTAAACCACTTCAACCAACATTTTGCAGACTTGTTTACTCCCCATCAAGTTGTCTGCGTTGATGAGTCCCTGATTAAGTTTTCTGGCCGCTTGTCATTCAAACAGTACCTTCCCAGCAAGCGTGCCAGATACGGGGTCAAGATGTATAAGCTCTGTGACAGGGTCACAGGCTATACATGTAGTTTTATGATTTACGAGGGCAAAGATAGTCACTTAGAGCCGACAAACTGCCCTGACTACATAGGAAGTGCTGGCAAGATTGTGTGGGACTTGGTGTCACCCTTATTCGAAAAGGGGTACCACTTGTACGTGGACAATTATTACATAATTATTATTAAAAAGTGCCACTTTTTAGTCACCTTTTTGATCAACAGATTGGAGCATGTGGCACCGTGCGACCTAATCGCCGGGGCTTTCCCCAGCAGCCTGTAGATTCCCATCTTAGGCTGGGGGAGAGAGCCTGCTTCAAGTGTAATAACTTGCTCACTATGAAGTGGAGGGATAATAAGAATGTTTTCGTTCTTACCTCCCTTCATGCAAACACGACGGTCCAAATTACTACAGCGACTGGTGTTGTGGAGAAACCCCTCTGTGTCCACGAATATAACCAAAATATGGGAGGAATGGACCTCAACGACCAGTTGTTGGCGCCGTACCTAATTGCCCTTAAGGCCAGACACTGGTACAAGAAAGTGTCTGTTTATTTATTTCAATTGGCTTTGCTGAACGCTCATGTGCTATACAGAGCTTCAGGACGTTCTGGATCCTTCCTTAAATTCCAGGAAGAGATCGTCAGATCCCTTCTGTTTCCAGACGGTGCTCCACCTCACCTTCCCCAACCAAATGCAGTAAGCCAGCTGCATGAGAGGCATTTTCCGTATGTCTTCCCGAGTACCCCTACCCAACGAGCCCCCCAAAGAAGATGTTGTGTCTGCAGCAAGCACGGATATAGGCGTGAAAGCCGGTACTATTGTTCCTCCTGTCCTGACAATCCTGGTCTTTGCATTGGTGAATGTTTTGAACGCTACCATTCACCAGTTGAGTATTACCATAGGGTACAGCACTGCACAGACTAGGCACACTAACACAGGGTCTCTCAAGATGCCATTGCATTTTGAGAGACCCGAACCTGGTACCAGTTACAAAAGTTATAGTTACAAAAAAAAGTGTAAAAAAAAAAAAAAAAAAAAAGTAAAAAAAATAAAAACACAAAAAACAATATAAAATAAAAAAAAACAAAAATAGTTGTTGTTTTATTGTTCTCTCTCTCTCTCTCTCTCTCTATTCTCTCTCTCTATTGTTCTGCTCTTTTTTACTGTATTCTATTCTGCAATGTTTTATTGTTATTATGTTTTACCATGTTTGCTTTTCAGATATGCAATTTTTTTATACTTTACTGTTTACTGTGTTTTATTGTTAACCATTTTTTTATTTTTAGATACACCATTTAGCTGCAGAGCGGATTTATTTATCTTGACAGCAACAGCATTTCCTCCCATGATACATAAAGCCGTGACTCCAGCACTGTCGGAGGTGATTTCACCACCACAGTTACATACTTCAGCATATATGCCGAAGCGTGAGGGCAGCAGAGGGCGGAGGAGCGATTTGCTTCTAACTTTTGCGGGAGGATGCCCCCATGCTTCGACATATATATACGGTGCATGTATGCCCATCATTAGAAGTGGGTGGATGAAGGGAGGTATTCTAATGGTAGGCATACCCACCGATCAATCTCTTTTTTTCGTTCAGCCCACAGGCTGCATGAAAAAAAGTTTACAATATATGCCCAACAAGGACTAGCAACGTACTGGCATGTTGCTAGACTTTGAGTGGTTATACCAGAATGATGCCTGCAGGTTTAGGTATCATCTTGGTATCATTCTTTTCAGCCAGCGGTCGACTTTCATGTAAAAGCAATCCAAGCGGCTAATTAGCCCCCCCACCATCTTCCATGTTTTTCTCTGGCTCTCCTGTCCCAACAGGGAACCTGAAAATGCAGCCGGTGATTCAGCCAGCTGACCATAGAGCTGATCAGAGACCAGAGTGGCTCCAAACATCTCTATGGCCTAAGAAACCGGAAGCTACAAGCATTTCATGACTTAGATTTTGCCGGATGTAAACAGCGCCATTGGGAAATTGGGAAAGCATTTTATAAAACCGATCTTGGTGTGGTCAGATGCTTTGAGGGCAGAGGAGAGATCTAGGGTCTAATAGACCCCAATTTTTTCAAAAAAGAGTACCTGTCACTACCTATTGCTATCATAGGGGATAATTACATTCCCTGAGATAACAATAAAAATGAATAAAAAAAAAAAAAATGAAAGGAACAGTTTAAAAATAAGATAAAAAAGCAAAAAAAAAAAAGCAAAAAAAAAAAAAGCACCCCTGTCCCCCCCTGCTCTCACGCAAAGGCGAACGCAAGCGTCGGTCTGGCGTCAAATGTAAACAGTAATTGCACCATGCATGTGAGGTATCACCACGAAGGTCAGATCGAGGGCAGTAATTTTAGCAGTAGATCTCCTCTGTAAATCTAAAGTGGTAACCTGTAAAGGCTTTTAAAGGCTTTCAAAAATGTATTTAGTTTGTTGCCACCGCATGTTTGTGCGCAATTTTAAAGCATGTCATGTTTGGTATCCATGTACTCGGCCTAAGATTATCTTTTTTATTTCATCAAACATTTGGGCAATATAGTGTGTTTTAGTGCATTCAAATTTTAAAAAGTGTGTTTTTTCCCCAAAAAATGCGTTTTAAATTTCGCTGCGCAAATACTGTGTGAAAAAAATGAAACCCCCACCATTTTAATATGTAGGGCATTTGCTTTAAGAAAATATATAATGTTTGGGGGTTCAAAGTAATTTTCTTGCAAAAAAAATATTTTTCATGTAAACAAAAAGTGTCAGAAAGGGCTTTGTCTTCAAGTGGTTAGAAGAGTGGGTGATGTGTGCATAAGCTTCTAAATGTTGTGCATAAAATGCCAGGACAGTTCAAACCCCCCCCAAATGACTCCATTTTGGAAAGTAGACACCCCAAGCTATTTGCTGAAAGGCATGTCGAGTCCATGGAATATTTTATATTGTGACACAAGTTGCGGGATAAAGACACATTTTTTAAAATTTTTTTTTTTTGCACAAAGTTGTCACTAAATGATATATTGCTCAAACATGCCATGGGATAATGTGAAATTACACCCCAAAATACATTCTGTTGCTTCTCCTGAGTACGGGGATACCACATGTGTGAGACTTTTTGAGAGCCTAGCCGCGTACGGGACCCCAAAAACCAAGCACCGCCTACAGGCTTTCTAAGGGCGTAAATTTTTGATTTCACTCTTCACTGCCTATCACAGTTTTGGAGGCCATCGAATGCCCAGGTGGCACAACCCCCCCCCCCCACATGACCCTATTTTGGAAAGTAGACACCCCAAGCTATTTGCTGAGAGGTATAATGAGTATTTTTCAGACCTCACTTTTTGTCACAAAGTTTTGAAAATTTGAAAAAAGAAAAAAAAAAATTTTCTTGACTTTCTTCATCTTCAAAAACAAATGAGAGCTGCAAAATACTCACCATGCCTCTCAGCAAATAGCTTGGGGTGTCTACTTTCCAAAATGGGGTCATTTGGGGGGGTTGTGCTATCTTGGCATTTTATGGCCTTCAAAACTGTGATAGGTAGTGAGGAGTGAATCAAAAATTTACGCCCTTAGAAATCCTGAAGTCGGTGATTGGTTTTCGGGGCCCCGTATGCAGATAGGCTTCCAAAAAGTCCCACACATGTGGTATCCCCGTACTCAGGAGAAGCAGCAGAATGTATTTTGGGGTGTAATTCCACATATGCCCCTGGCATGTTTGAGCAATATATCATTTAGTGACAACTTTGTGCAAAAAAAAAAAAAAATGTTGTCTTTATCCCGCAACTTGTGTCACAATATAAAATATTCCATGGACTCAACATGCCTCTCAGTAAATAGCTTGGGTGTCTACTTTCCAAAATGGGGTAATTTGGGGGGGGGGGGGTGTTGTGCCATCTGGGCATTTTATGGCCTTCAAAACTGTGATAGGTAGTGAGGAGTGAAATCAAAACTTTACGCCCTTAGAAATCCTGAAGGCGGTGCTTGGTTTTCAGGGCCCCGTACGCGGCTAGGCTCCCAAAAAGTCCCACACATGTGGTATCCCCATACTCAGGAGAAGCAGCAGAATGTATTTTGGGGTGCAATTCCACATATGCCCATGGCCTGTGTGAGCAATATATCATTTAGTGACAACTTTTTGTAAATTTTTTATTTTTTTTGTCATTCAATCACTTGGGACAAAAAAAATTAATATTCAATGGCCTCAACATGCCTCTCAGCAATTTCCTTGGGGTGTCTACCAAAGACATGTGGCCGAATACTTTTTTGCCTAAATGTATGACTAAAATTGAGTTTATTGGATTTTTTTTAAAACAAAAAGTAGAAAATATCCTTTTTTTTTCAAAATTTTCTGTCTTTTTCCGCTTATAGCGCAAAAAATAAAAATCGCAGAGGTGATCAAATACCATCAAAAGAAAGCTCTATTTGTGGTGAAGAAAAGAACATAAATTTTGTTTGGGTACAGCATTGCATGACCGCGCAATTAGCAGTTAAAGCGATGTAGTGCCAAATTTTAAGAAGTGCTCTGGTCAGGAAGGGGGTAAATCCTTCTGGTTCTGAAGTGGTTAAATAATACCAAAAGAAAGCTCTATTTTGTGTGAAAAAATGATACAAATCCCACCGCGTAAGTGTGACAGAGCTGAAAGCTGAAAATTGACCTGGGAAGAAAGGGGGTGAAAGTGTCTGGTATTGAAGTGGTTAAAAGAGAAGTATGAAAAAAAAAATATATATATATATATATATATAATTTTTTTTTTTTTTTGAATCATACTTGCCTAGGTGGATGCAGAATCAGTCCAGTGCTGCTTCTGTCCCCCGCCAGCTTTAACACTGAGAACCAAATGATCAAACACTGTAGATTACTTGGTTCTCAGGGCTCCCTGAGCAGAGAGCTGGTGACTATCAGTCACCAGCTCTCTGCTCTGCACCCCCGCCCAGGCTCATTGGAGCGCTGGGCTGTGGAGGGGGCAGGATCAGCCTGCTCAGGCTCTCAGGGGCTCGCTGAGAGGTTGAGCCGGGTGCCAGTCCTGGCATGTGGGCAGATCCCCACCATATGGTCGCGATCTGGCCCGAGCTTGGACTGGCACTGTGACATCAGCCGTCAGCGGGCTTCCGCAAGCTGTCTGCTGAAAAGGGGTCACAGGAGTGCAGGACGATCTGCATTCCTGTGATCCACAAGAGAAGTACAGCCAAACGAGCTTTGGCTGTACTTCTCCTTTAACCACTTCAGCCCCGGAAGAATTTACCCCCTTTCTGACCATAGCACTTTTTGCGATTCGGCACAGTGTCTCTTTAACTGACAATTGCGCGGTGGTGCGATGTGGTACCCAAACAAAATTGATGTCCTTTTTTTCCCCACAAATAGAGCTTTATTTTGGTGGTATTTGATCGCCTATTACGGTTTTTATTTTTTGCGCTATAAACAAAAAGAGTGACAATTTTGAAAAAAACGCATTATTTTTTACTTTTTGCTATAATAAATATCCCCCAAAAATATATATACATTTTTTTTCCTCAGTTTAGGCCCATATGTATTCTTCTACATATTTTTGGTAAAAAAAAATCTCAATAAGTGTATATTCATATTGATTGGTTTGCGCAAAAGTTATAGCGTCTACAAAATAGGGGATAGATTTATAGCATTTTTATTATTTTTTTTCACTAGTAATGGTGGCGATCTGCGATTTTTATTGTGACTGCGACATTATGGCGGACACATCGGACAATTTTGACACATTTTTGGAACCATTGGCATTAATACAGCAATCAGTGCGATTAAAAATGCATTGATTACTGTAAAAATGTCACTGGCAGTTTAGGGGTTAACACTAGGGGGGCGGTTAAGGGGTTAACTGTGTTCCCTGGGAGGTGATTCTATTTGAAGATCGTGGTTCCTAGCTAATAGGAATACACGATCTGTCACTCCTGTCAGAACAGAACAGGGAAGTATGTGTTTACACACACACTCGTCCCTGTTCTGTGTCTCCAGCTCACGATCGCTCATGGCCGGCGGTCATCGCTACTATTGGCCACGAGAATCGCCACCCCCGATGTGCAGGGGGTGCGCGCGCCTGCTATCCGGACCCCGCGAGACCACGTACAGTTACATGGTTTCGTGCAGGGGAGCCAACCTGCCGCACTAAAACTGCAGCAGCTGGTCCAGAAGCGGTTAAATAAGCTTCAACTGGGCTGTAAAAACCAACAAAAACGTATTTTCGTTTTAGCTTGGAAAAATTCCACCAAAATCTTCCAATTGTTGGTGAAAAGGGAAACTCAATTTCACTCCAGCTGTCATTTTCCCAGCCCAGTCTTAAACATTACAGAATTTACCGAGTTAATAGAAATGATGCCTCTCTTCCTTTTACCCAGCATCATATAATATCCCATTGAGTTGGGTGAAAGTAAATTGGTATATTTATTTTGGCTTATATGAGCTCACTTCCTTTGTGTAACAAGTATCGGAATAACACCAGGTGTTTTCATCATATAACAATGTTTTATTCAAATAACTTAGAAGCCGAAATTATTCGCAACCCTGTAATCAGTAGTTTTGACAGGCAGTGTTTGCTGGGATCATAGGAAATAGATACTCCCTAGCGTTTTGCAGGGCTGAGTAATGTCAATCCAAACTCAGAGCTGTATTTAGAGTTTATTCCGCTGTAGGAAACAGAAAATGAATGAGGGCTTAATTAGAAACTGTGAAGTTTGTAAAGGCCCACTGAAATTAAAACAACATGATGCACCTTTGATACATGGTAAAGAGCTTAAAATAACAAAAAAATAATGTATGTAAAAGTACATACAGCTGTACAGAATAAGGTATATTCAAAATATATGTAACATTGCTCTGGAGTCCCAAGTCCTTTCACACAAGCGTCATCAGTTCCATCATGAAAACTGATTTAAAATTTTTTTTAAAAAAACGTAACCATTTGCCTACTGGGCACTCTTACCCCCTTCCTGCCCAGGCCAATTTTCTTCTTTCAGCTCTATCACACTTTGAATGGCAATTGTGTGGTCATGCAACACTGTACCCAAACCAAATTTGTATTATTTTTCTTCACACAAATAGAGCTTTCTTTTGGTAGTATTCAATCACCACTGGGTTTTTTTATTTTTTGTTATAGAAAACGAATACAATTTTGAAAAAAAACAAAACAAAAACATCTTCATAGTTTGTTATAAAATTTTGCAAACAGGTAATTTTTCTCCTTCACTGATGTGCGCTGATGAGGCTGCACTGATAGGCTGCACTCATGGGCACTAATGAGCAGGCTCTGATGAGGTGGCACTGATCATAGCTCCCAACTGTCCCTGATTTTGAGGTACTGTACCTGATTTGGAGCAATGTCCCTCTGTCCCTCTTTACCCCTCATTTGTCCATCATTTTGGTCTGATTTATATAGCTGTATATAAAATGCACTTTTTATCTTTCAAAAAGTGTTTCTCAGTGCTAAACCTTTCTTCCAAATTCTAAATTGCTGCATTTGTACATTTTAAAAGCCAATATAAAGGAATAGTAGTGGCAAAAAAAAGCACTTGTGGATTTCATTACCCTTTTTTTGGGTTAATGCTCCTTTTAAGGGGATGTGGCAGGGGGCGTGTCCCATGCCTACATGCATTTGCTGGTAGGTGTCCCTCATTCCCATCTCAAAATGTTGGGAGGTATGGCACTGATAGGACTGTTGGGCACTGATAGGTGGTACTGGGCACTGGTTGGCGGCACTGATGGGGACTAGTAGGAGGCTTTGATAGGTGACACTGATGAGGCACTGATGGGCACAGATTGGCAGCACTGGTGAGACTGTACTGATAATCAGGACACTTATAATCAGTGCCCTGATTATCAATGTAGATGTTCCTTTTAGAGAAGCTGGTTATCGGCTCTCATCTCCTCTCCTCATGCTGTCAGCATGAGGAAAGGAGTGCCGATAACCGGCTTCTGTTGACATCCATGATCAGCTGTGATTAGACACAGCTGATCATGTGGTAAAGAGCCGCTGATTGGCTCGTTACCTCAATATGTGATCAGCAGTGTCCAGAGGACACTGCTGATCACAGAGTGCACCGCCTCCACCCCAGAGCTATATGACGGCTTCACAGAGCTTGCCAGCCACGTTGTAACCGTCAATTGGCTATAGCGTGGTTGGAAAGTGGTTAAAAAATAAATCCTTTAACATTAGTTTATACATCCATCTTCTGTTTAGTTCAGCTGACATCAATTTAAGTCTGTTTTATTTAGTTGTTGAAGAAAAAGACATGAATGGCCAAAAGTAAAAACAAAAATTATGTTTCTTTCCTAAAATTTGACTTTTTTTCTGTAGAAATAAATTAACTTTAATGTAAGTGGATGTAAACATACTCATGTTTATTTACATTCTCCCGCTCATACATTGTGGTTCAGTCTGGATTTGTCTGAAAAACTGACAAACCGATCAGAGGCACAACTAGAACCTTCAGGGCCCTGGTGCATGAAACCATAAAGGGCCTCCTGACCCCATCCCAGGCCCCTTTTCATAGGTCCCAGAGCCCTTCCCTCAGAGTCCAGAGCCCTTCCCACTGATCGTGTGTACCTTTTCTTCCATCACAGGGCCCTTTATAACGCTCTCGCAGTGGCACCTTTTCACATGTTCTGCATATTCTGCATTTCTTCAAGCCAAACTTTGAAAGAACATATAATTGCTAGCAGCAACCCAACAGTAAATTTATTTACTGAGGTTTTTTTTATATCACTTGGCTGGTGGCATGCTCTGGAGAGGGACTTTCACGGGGTGTATACCGCTGCTTTGGTCTACACTAGGGATAAGCCATAAGTTTGACTCGAACATCAGGTGTTCGCCGAACAGGTTGCGTTTTTTTTTTTGGTCCATCGGGCAGCATGAACTTACTTCATGGGACATTTATATATTTTTTATTTTTTTAATAAAGGACTTGTCCCAAGCTGTCTCTTGTCTTTTTTACCATTATGACACTTTTTTTGTGAAATGGTACCAATTCACACAGGGGGGAGGCCGGGATCTGGGGGTCCCCTTGTTAAAGGGGGCTTCCAGATTCCGATAAGCCCCCTGCCCGCAGACCCTCGCAACCACCGGGCAAGGGTTGTGGGGATGAGGCCCTTGTCCCCATCAACATGGGGACAAGGTGGGGGCTACCCCAAAGCACCCTCCCCATGTTAAGGGCATGTGGCCTGATAAGGTTCAGGAAGAGAGGGTGCTCTCTCTTCCCCCTCTCTTTTCCTGCGGCCTGCCAGGTTTCATGCTCGGATAGGGGTCTGGTATGGATTTTGGGGGGGACCCCTACGCCTTTTTTTTTCAATTTTGGCTCAGGGTTCCCCTTAAAATCTATACAGACATGAAGGGTCTGGTATGGATTTTGGTGGGGGGACCCCTACGCCATTTTTTTAAAATTTGGCACAGGATCCCCCTTAAATTCCATATCAGACCCGAAGGGCCTAGTATGGATTTTAGGGGGACCCCCACGCAATTTTTTAAATTTTGATTTGGGGTTCCCCTTATTATTCATACCAGACCCAAAGGGCCTGGTAATGGATGGGGGGATCCCTTGCTCTTTTTTTCAATTATCTGTATCTATATTGCTGAGACCCGACAATTCATTACAAGCTACGATTGGTTTTAAATGACAACTTTTCCTTTAGAGATGTCATTTTGCTGTGGTACTGTTCTAAACACAGGAAAAATGCACCACTTTACAGGCATACTATAGACATCCCCCAGGCACGATATTTAAAGGAATATTTAATTTTTATTGTTTCACTTTAAGCATTATTAAAATCACTGCTCCCGAAAAAATGTACGGTTTTTAAAACTTTTTTTTGCATTGATCCATGTCCCCTGGGGCAGGACCCAGGTCCCCAAACACTTTTTATGACAATACCATGCATATAAGCCTTTAAAATTAGCACTTTCGATTATTCATGTTCGTGTCCCATAGACTATAATGGTGTTCGTGTGTTCTGCCAAATTTTTTGCCTGTTCACATGTTCTGCTGCAAACCGAACAGTAGGGTGTTCGGCTCATCCCTAGTCTACACCCCACCATGGCACCTCAGTGGACTGATGAGCCTGATCCCGTCCCTTTATACATATAAATACCTCCACCCATGGCTGCTTGCATGTGGCTGGTCATTCATGTGAAGACACAGACAGAGGAAGTATGCCCTTTAAAAGGAATGACATTTCCTCTATCTGTGCTCTGCTTTCTGGGTTCACTTTATTTATAGTGATTTAAATAAGCCTTTTATTTATTTATCGTTCCATCTATGCTGCAAGAACTAGCAAAAGCTTAGGTGTGGCTTGATTCACTCTTCAATTTTGCCTCTTGTAACTTGGAACACTTTTTTGACCCAGTTCTGGCCCCTTTTGATTAATTATGGTAAGATTTTCTTGCTCCCCACCCCCCCACCTTTTTTCTTGCCCTCTCCTATTCCCCCCCCCCCATCCTCCCTCCCACCCTCTTCTTTCCTTCCCCTCTTTTTCCTTTCCTTCTTCCCTCTCCCTTCCCTCTCTTCCTCACCCTCCTTTCTTTCTTTCCACTAGTCTTTCCCATTCCCCTTTCCACTCCCCCATCCATTTCTCCTTCTCCCCCCTTTTTTACCTCCCCTCCCTTTTCGTTTTCTTCCCCTCCCCCTGTTTCCCTTATTTCCTCCTTTTCCCTTCCCCTCCCCCTCCCCCTCCCCTATTCCCTCTCCCTCCTTTCCTTTTCCCTTCCTTTTTCCTCCCCTTTCCTCCCCCACCCCTTCCTCTTTCCTTCTCCTTCCTTAGTCCCCATTTCTCTGATATCACCACTAAGTTTACTTTATCACTATCATCACATAGGAGTCTGTTTTCTCTTGGGGGAGACACTAAGCGAATCCCCACGGGCCCCCAGGCTTCTCCACCACCGGACCGGTTGACAAAAATTACACAGGTGAATCAGCAGTCTTCTTGGTAGTTTTCTAGGTATGACTATGGATGTTAGAATACAGTTTATGCTTATACTTATATTTTACTTGAGATCATTTGTCTTCCCTGCCCACTCTCTTTGCCCATGACATGCATGTATACATGTGTCATGTTATGTATGCATGTGTCAAGTTACATACATGACATGTATGTAACAAGCTCTATTAGGATACCATTACAAAAATTTAAAGCAACATGACTCAGTATATTGAAAGTTTTTAATGTATAATATTTCTTGGTAATATAATTATTTGTTAATGTTTATATATATGTTATTTGTCAATAATATGTTTGTATATCTTTGCAGTATATGTACAAATTTCTGCTCCAATCTAAGGCCCTGATGAAGCAGGATTCCCTGCAAAATGAGTAGGCCAGTTTTCTCGATTCTTCAGCCAGGACCAGCACATCCTAGACAGACTTACAGTAACTGTGGTTTTAACCAGTTGTATTATTTTTTTTTAAATCTAACCATTTGTATATGGAAATTTAAAGTGGTTATAAAACCTTATAGACCACTTTTACGTATAGGTAAGCCTAGGTGAGCAAGTATGTTGCGCTTAAATGAAATAAACAGTAAATAAATAATATAAACAAGTGAGTCGAAGAGTCACAAACGTGACACAATAGTGAAAGTTTGAATGCTGTGTCACCAATTTCCTCCACCTTGTGCGACCACCGCCAAAGAAATAGGATGTGACCTTACCAAAGAGAGTTGACCACCTATCACAGGGGGTCAACGTAGGCTTGTATGTCTGGAAAAACTCCACATCTGTAAGGAGGTCTGCTCAACAGAAACTTCAAGCCACCACCAGGGAAAACATCAGGTTTCTTTTACTTCAACCGTGACATCAGGTCATATACCCCAAATGAGAGACACGCGCCACAATAGTGTAAAACTTTTTACCTGGATTTAATAAAGGTAATGCACTTAGATGAAAAGACAATTAAAACAACATCTGCTGGACACAGTGGTTTCAGAGGTAGATTCTCCAAATGCGATGACAGGAAATGACGCTATCACTCGGCCGGTTTCATTGCTAATCCGACTTCCTGTAGTTACTGGAAATATCTCCTAAACCTGCACGGTTTAGGAGATATTTACCATATATGCTTGTGCCGACATCATCAGCGCATGCACACTGAAAATCGTGCCATTTCTATAAGGCCCGTGCCGTGAACGTTGGCTCTCGCATGCATGCGCAGGAGTGACGTCACGTGACTCCGGTCAGTCAGAGAGCCGAAGTCCACGGCCCCAGAAGAAAGAGGGGTGAAGATTGATGTGGCCACCAGCGGGGACATTGCGGGCCTAGTTTTTTAGGTAAATGGCACATAATGGGCTAGTATGCGATGCCCCTTATGCTTTTACTTTGCAGGGTAATAAAGAGGAAGCAAAACCCATCAGGTTTAAAGATTTGTTTATTTTTTAAGCCTTCTTGGTATGTGTATTTATTAGACCCTGCAAGGTAAATGTAAAGTCCCACCCCATTTTTGTTCTCATTCGGTAATTTTGTTTTATATCAGTTCCCTTATATCAGCCGCCTCCACCCTGAAACCGATTGCTCCGGGGGGGGGGATTCACTGATATAAGGGGACTCTGATATGGAGGTCTCTAAGGGGGGTGCTAATATAAATGGATTCTAATCTAATGGGGGGTCTCTAAGGGAGGAGCTAATATAAAGGGACTCTGATCTAATGGAGGTCTGTAAAGGGGGTGCTGAATTAAGGTGACTCTGATATAATGGGAGGTCTCTAAGGGGGATGATGATATAGGGAGACTCTGATCTAATGGGGGGTCTGTAAAGGGGGATCAACCACCCTCCCTTAGAGGCCCCCATTATCTCACATGTCCTTTCTATTAGTCCTCCCTTAGAGACCTCCATTAGATCAGAAAGACCCCCCCATATATTAGTGCCCCCCTTCCAGAGACCTCCATTAGATCAGCAAGACCCCCCTTATATTAGCGCCCCTGCCCATAGATTACCTTACCAGTGGGACTGAGGAGCATCTGTAAGTCAGTAAGGAGGCTGGCAGTTGAAGTTGAGGGGTGGAGCTGGGAGGTGGAGTAGCTGCGGTTCTAGGGCTATTTTCCCTCCCTCCAATATGTACAGGGTGTCATTGATTGCTAGTAGGCATGAGCTTTATGTTCGGGTCGAACATGAGTTATATGCAGTTGCTACTACTTTTCTGGTGGTGTACACAGTACAGAATACATACAGTACACCCATAGTTGTTATTACACTTCTGTTGGTGTACACAGTACCGTGCACCCCTAGTGCAGTTGCTACTACTTTTCTGGTGGTGTACACAGTACACAATACAGTGTAGTGTGGTTTTGCTAAACAAAATGTACAGCATATCTGGAAGGCCACCAAGGAGAGGCAGACGCTCACAGGCCACTAAAAGAGGGCAAGCAGGCTCTGTGTCTACAGTCGACAGTGCTGGCCGTGGGGCACGCTTGTCCTTTTTTTCTTCAGCTGGCCGTGTTGAGCCACAAAATGCAGAAGAGTTGGTGGAATGGATAACAAAGCCGCCCTCATCCTCCTCATCCTCTGTCACCCAGGCTCAGAGTAGTGCCAATGCAGCTGCCAAAGCGGCCTATTCCATCGACTCCATGTCAACAGTCACTCCTTCCCTAGGCTCACCATCAAGCATGGAAGAGTCCTCCGATCTATTCGACCACAGTGTCGGGTACATGCTGCAGGAGGATGTGCAGCGATTTGAAGGCTCCGATGATGGTACCCAAGTTGAGGAAGGGAGTAATGTGAGCCTAGAGAGAGGGGGTGCTCAGGAAGGTCACGAAACTGGAAGTCATGTTCCCCCAGCTGCAGCATACTGCCAAGTTTGCTCCAGTGATGAGGAGGGAGCGGTTGATGAGGTCACTGACTCTAATTGGGTGCCTGATAGAAGAGAGGAGGAGGAGGCACATCTCCAACAAGGCAGGATGCCCTCCAGGGGGCAGCTTAAGGGCAGCCACCCTATTGCATCACGCCACAGAGCTAAGCAGGTGCAGGGCATATTTTGAAAAGTTCTTTGGTGTGGGCCTTTTTTGACACGTGTGCAGCAGATCACACCATTGCTGTTTGCAACACATGTCTGAGGCGTATCAAGCATGGCCAAAACAGCAGCCGCTTGGGCACCACATGCTTGACCAGACATATGATGACCTCCCATGCAGTCCGTTGGCAACAGCACTTAAAAGACCCACATCAAAGAACAAGGCGGACCTCTCCTTGCTCCTCATCAGCTGGGATCTCCAACCGCACTATACCTCCAGTCCTCTCAGAAACCTGCACTGAGAGGAATGAAGGTATGGAAATAGGTGTCCCAAGTACTTGCGGCCAATCTGCTAGCGGTACACCAACATCCGATTTTAGCAGTAAAATTTCCCTACCCCAGTTGCTAAACCGTCTAAAGAAATTCGTTCCCAGCCATCCACATGCTCAGCGTCTGAATGCTAGCTTGGCCAAATTGCTAGCTGCCTTTTCAGCTGGTAGACTCTGCCCCCTTTCCTGAATTTGTGGAATATGCGGTACCTCAGTGACAGGTTCCCAAACGCCATTTCTTCATGGAAGGCCATTCCGGCTCTCTACCAGCATGTGGAAGGCAGTGTCTTGGCCTCGTTGGACAGCAGTAAGGTGTATATTACCACTGACTCGTGGTCCAGCAGGCATGGACAGGGACGTTACCTTTCTTTCACGGCGCACTGGGTAATTCTGATGGCAGCTGGGAAGGATGCAGGACAGGGTTCAGTATTGTTGGAGCTTGTTCCCCCACCACGCCTCCAAAATGCTAGTAGTGGTGATTCTGCCACAGCTCTCTCCTCCACTCCCTCTCTTCTTCTTCCTCTATGGCCTCTTCCTCTGCAGATTTGTCCTGTGAACCAGCGGTGCTTCGTAGGTGTTCAAGGGGCTACGCAAGCACTCAGGCAAAAAGATGCCATGCGGTGCTTGAGTTGGTCTGCTTAGGGGACAGGAGCCATACTGGGGCAGAGATTCTGTCAGCTCTGCAGGGACAGGCTCAGAGGTGGTTGACGCCACGTCAGCTTCAGCCAGGAATGGTTGTATGCGACAACGGCACCAATCCTCCTGTCTGCCCTCAGACAGGGACACTTGACCCATGTTCCCCGTTTGGCTCACGTCCTTACAGGATCTCCTGAGGCAGGCCAGGAAAGTTTGTGGTCATTTCCGCTGGTCATATAATGCCAGTTCCGCGGCTGGCAGATCTTCAAAGGGAATGCAACCTGCCCAAGAACTGTCTCATTTGTGACATGCCCACCAGGTGGAACTCAACGTTGCCAATGCTGCAGCAGCTGCACATGCAGCAGAGGGCCATCAATGAGTACCTGTGTGAGTATGGCACCAGGACAGGGTCAGGGGAACTTGGCTTTTTTTCGCCACGCCAGTGGCTACTGATCAAGGATGCATGCACTGTCCTGCCACCATTTGAGGAGGCCACGAGAATGGTGAGCAGTGACAGTGCATGCATCAGTGATACTGTCCCTCTTGTCTTCCTGTTGGAGCACACGCTTCATGGAATAATGGACAGGGCACTTGAGGCAGAACAGCGGGAGGAAGAGGAGGACTTCCTTACCTCTCTAGGCCCCCTTTATCGAGATAGTATTCCTGCGGACCCGCCAATCACACAGGAAGAAGAAGAGGAAGAGGATTGTGTCAGCATGGGGGTGGAGGATAACACTCAGCATCAGCAGCAGTCTTCAAGGGATCGTTTTCAATCCCCAGAAACCCATGGAGTTGTACGCAACTGGGGGGGAGGTGGTTGAGGATCATGTCATCCTTAGTGACCCAGAGGACTCAGGATCGAATGCCTCTACAAACTTACGCTGCATGGCCTCCCTGATCCCTGAAGCCTGCGATAGGACCCTAGGATTCGTGGTATCAAGGAGAGGGATCATTACTGGCTGGCAACCCAAGGTTGCAGAACTTATCCAGCCTTCGCAGAGGGAGCCGAGGATGAAACCTCTTCGGGAGGCCTTGCAGAAAGGTTTTTGCAATGTATTTCCAGAGCCTGGGAGGTTACAACTTCCTGGTGCTGGACAATGTGTTGCTGAGGCTTCGTTCAGTCACAGAAAGAGCGGTGGAGAAGGTGGCCGGCTGACCGATGCCTTCAGACAATTCTTCAGTCATCAGCGCCAAGGTCTGATCGGTTCAAGCAACCATCGCCAGAGTCTGAATTACATGGTGCAGGAATATCTAGGGCAAAATCAGACTTGGAGACCCTTTCCAATAGAACATCCACTGGGTTACTGGGTCTTGAGGATGGACCACTGGCCAGAGCTTGCTCAATGTGCAATTGAGCTATTGGCCTGTCCTGCATCCAGCGTTCTTTCTGAACGCACATTCAGAGCTGCTGGAGGCTTTGTAACCGATCACAGAGTGTGCCTGTCGGCTCACATTCATAAAAATGAATCAGTCTTGGATCACCAGCTACCAAGCACATGATGCTGATGTAAGCGATTGATTTTTCTATGGATGTGGGATCCCTTGAAGACTGCATATGCTGAGTGACTATCCTATTCCTCAATCTTCATGATGATAGCTTTGGTTCAGGGCACCACCACCACTGCCTAAGGCCCAATTTTTCTGCCCCTGTTTAACAGGAGTGTGTAATTACAATTTTTGATCAAATATTTAACAGCAGGGGGTGGGGCCGCGGCAATGCACGTGTGAGGACGTGCTGAGAGAGAGCTCCGATCAGCCGATCAGCCCACAGCATACACCGCAACTGCAGCAGCTTTCCAGGGGGGATTTCAACCCCACATCATGCCATCCAGACGGCGGACATCACCGCAGCCCCAGAGCCGCGCCGTACCGCTCCAGGGACATCCAAGATGGCGCCGACCTGTAAACATCAGGCCGCTCGCGCTGCCTCCCCTATCCCCTCTCCAAAGCCACCTTCTCCCTCTCTCCCTTTACCTGCCTCTCCTGCCAGCTCAGCTAGCTCCGCTCCTCCTGCAACACTGGGGGATGCACTAGGAGACTCAGATTTGCGGGCTCACATTCTTGCCCTCCCCACAAAGGCAGACTTGGAACTGTTTGTTAACAGGGTGGAGAAGGCCTGTAGGCAGGACATTGAGGCCTTGCAGGCCGACACAGCACATATTGGGGGTAGAGTGGAAGATCTGGAAGCTCAATGGGAAGTTGTTACTCCTGCTCTGCAAGCTCTTCATGAACGCTGTAAGACACAGGACCGCAGGATTAACTCCCTAATTGATCAAATGGATGACTTTGAAAACAGGAGTCGCAGAGTTAACATTCGCATCAGGGGCATGCCTGAAGCTACTGGCCCCAAAGACATAGTTCCATCCTTGCAGGGACTTTTCAAACAGATCCTAGGCCATGCTGCACCTGTCTACATTGAAATAGACAAGGCTCACATGGCCCTTCGTCCGCCCTCAGAGAATCCAGATAAGCCACGGGACATTATTTGCAAACTACACAAGTATTCCTTGAAGGAAAGCATAATGTTTCATGTCAGATGTGTCCGCCACGTGGACTTTGATGGAGCAAAGATATCCCTTTTTCCGGATCACTCTAGGCGCACCTTGATGCAACGCCGGGCCCTTAAGCCGGTACTGGAGGCCCTGCAAGATGCCAAGCTGATTTACAGATGGGGATTTCCGTTCCAACTGTTGGTAACCAAAGATGGACGACAAATTGTTCTACGCTCCAGGGACGAACTGCCACAGTTTCTGCAACAATTGGGCCTACCTGCTATCGACATCCTGGACTGGAGGTCCGCTCCGGAGATACCGCTCCCCGCGTGCCCTCAGCCCTGGCGTACTTCTCACCGCAGAGGTCGGAATAGGCGCAGATCTAGAGAAGATTCTCTCCGGAATGAATCACATTCACCACTCCATCCCCCTCTTCTGAGGAGATCCTAAAGGATTCTTGTGACTTTCTAACCTCTGTTCTTGTTTACAGGACGCTTTCTCCCCCCCACCCTTTTTTCTCTCATTTTTTGGAAATGTAGCGACTTTTTTTTGTGTAGCTGCTGCGGTTGCAGTGCACCGGGCTGGCACGCTGTAGTCGATGCTAGGCCCTTCTTGCTAACTGGGGATGACTGTTCTAAGCGGGCTCACACTTGGTGTTGCGCCATTTTCCCCCACGTAGGTCAACTCTTAGGAGTTCAGTCCCATATTTGGGATCCCTCGCTGCTCGCGGACCTTTACCCCTTTTTTGGTCAGACGACCGGATGGAGGTTCCCGACTAGTGATGGCTGGTTAGTTTGGAGGACCCTTATGGCATCCTTCTTGGTGGTTGTTCTAAATGTTGCTTTGTTTTTTTGTTTTTTGTGTTCTTATGTTTGCCTTATGTTTTCTCAGCACTCCTGGAATAATGAATCAATTTTCTGCAGATCTGCTGTTCCTCCTGCTCGGGGTCGGAGGCCCTTCCTTGAAACCACCACCTTATGGCATGCCTGAAAGTGGTGTCGTACAACGTCCGAGGGCTGAGCTTGCCTAATAAATGCAGTAAGTTGTGGCTCGAGACCAAACGCATGGGGGCACAGATCCTTCTCCTACAGGAGACACACTTTTGCACTGACTTGGTCCCCCGTCTACCTACTCACTTATATTCCCAATGGTTTCTTAGTAATTCCCCTCGGGCTAAATCGAGTGGCGTTGCAATAGCTATACATAAACGATGCCCATTTATCCTGGTGGACCAGTTGTCTGACTCAAAAGGCAGATATGTTTTTGTTAAAGGCACCATCCTATGCCGTAAATTTACGTTCGCAACCGTGTACGCCCCAAACACCCACCAACTCACCTTTTTGGATTCTCTTCTAGAGTCCCTCTCCCATTTTAGGGAGGGACAATTGATCGTAGGGGGAGATTTCAACGTCAGCCCTGATCCTAAGCTAGACACTTCTACAGGTCATTCCACCCACTCATTTGCCTTCCTCAAACATTTAAAAAAACCCTTACAATATCATCACCTTGTCGATTGCTGGAGACTGCTTCATCCCACCGACAAAGATTTCAGCTATTACTTGGCAACTCATGCTGTATACACCCGCATTGACATGGTGATGATGGATCAATTTTCATTGGAGATGCTAGCAGGGGCGTCGATAGGTTCGATTACCCTGTCAGATCCCGCTCCAGTGTCCGTGTCTATACATCCACTGTCCTCCGAAGTCAGGTCCTGGACCTGGCGTCTGAATGAGAACATTCTGAATGATACTATAGCATCTAAAAGCGTGTCAGATACTATCTCCCGATATTTTGCTGAAAATTCCACGGCAGACGTGGGATGGTCTTCTATTTGGGAGGGTCACAAGGCGGTGATTAGGGGGGAATTAATCTCCCAAGGTGCGAGATCAAAGAAAGCAAGGGAGGGTGATCTTCAATCCCTTTTGGGGAAGATCCACTTAGTGGAACTTAAGCATAGGCGCAGTGTGACTTCAAAATTGACATCAGAACTCCAATCCCTTCGCATAGAACTCGCCACTTTGGACACTCGGATTCGTTTACGTCTTCGCTACATCTCTCATAAGTTTTACGAATATGGGAATAAATGCGGGCGGTTGTTAGCTAGAGCTTTAAAAAGACAACAGGCCTCTAACCACATACATAAACTTCAGTCTGGGAGTGGCCAGCCTGTGATCCACTCATCGAAGATAGCTGCTGCATTTAGAGATTATTATGCTCAACTATACCAACTTCCTGACACACTACCCAATCTGACAGCTGACCAAAAATTAGCTCATATTATGGAGTACTTGACAGAGGCCTGGGCCCCCCAACTCAGTGCCCAAACCAGCAAGAATATAGAAGCCCCTACCACTCAGACAGAGCTAGAAACTGTAGTTAAAGATCTGCCAAAAGGGAAGAGCCCAGGCCCTGACGGATACACAAATACATATTATCGCACTTTTCTCCCACTACTGTCTGGCCCCATGTGTACTTACTTTAATGCGTTAGCCTCGGGCACTGCTATGCCTAAAGAGGGCCTACTGGCACATATTACGGTCCTGCCCAAAGATGGGAAGGATCACACGGTCCATAGTAATTATAGACCTATCTCGCTCCTAAATACAGACATAAAAATCCTAGCAAAGGTCTTATCATATCGCCTACAACCTATTATGCCATCCGTCATACATCCAGATCAAACAGGGTTTATTACAGGCAGGGAAGCAAGGGATAATTCTAATGAGGCAATTCAACTGATCCATTGGGCACAGACGCAGGATGACTATCCACCCTGTCTCCTGCTCTCCACTTATGCGGAGAAGGCATTTGACAGGGTGAATTGGATATATCTTCGAGCCGTGCTGACTAAGCTGGGGCTGGGATCTAAAATGTTGTCCTGGATATTATCGTTATATAGCCACCCTGAGGTCCGAGTCAAGGTGAATGGTGTTCTTTCTGACACCTTCTCTATTAAAAACGGGACCAGACAGGGGTGTCTGTTATCCCCTCTCATCTTTGCCCTCACTCTGGAGCCGTTGCTCAATAGGATACGAGCTAACCCTAGCATTAAGGGCTTTGACGTTGGACCTCAGGAGCATAAATTACCTGCTTACGCAGACGATGTCCTGTTTTATGTGGCGGCCCCTTTGATCTCTCTCCCCACATTATGGATGAGTTACAGACCTTTAGCTCTATTGCTAACTTTAAAATAAACTATACTAAGTCAGAGATATTACCCCTGAGTGTTTCCCCGAATTTGCGTACACGGTTGCAATCCTCCTTTTCTTTTCAGTGGTGTTGTAACCGTCTGAAATACCTTAGAGTGTATCTTACCCCACATTGCTCCCAGCTATATAATAATAACTACACTCAATTATTATCTACTATAAAATCAGATTTACATAGCTGGGACAGAGAAACATTTTCATGGATGGGCCGAGTCAGTGTGTTAAAGATGAATGTGCTTCCGCGCATTCTGTTCTATCTACAAATGGTGCCTATCTTTCTACCCAGGTCTTTCTTCTCGAGCCTCAATAGTGTGTTTATAAAATACATCTGGCAGGTGCGAGGTTCACGGTTGGCGTTTCGCACCTTACAGAGACCAAAACGGTGGGGGGGCCTGGGCGTCCCAGATCTCCGTATGTATTATGAGGCGATTGCCCTACAACGGATATTGGACTGGCACTATGGAGTGACCACTAAGGTTTGGGTATCATTAGAATAATTTTTAGCAGGTCGCAATTTATCACATGCCCCCTGGTTACCCCAGGCTCATAGAGGCCTATCCTCTTACATTTCCCCTTTGACAGTCCATGCATTGAAGCTATGGGATGCCCTGAACAATTCAGGGCAGCTGTCATTCCCATTTTCTCCATTGAGCCCCTTGAGTGGCTTTCCATGGTTTGCCCTGGGGGAACACCCATCTTTCTTTCGCACGTGGACGGCAGATGAGGAGGTGAGGTGCGGCCAGTTCTTTCAGGACCAGGGATTACTCTCGTTGGAATCTCTTAGATCCCAATATGGTAGTTTCCCACTGGATGGCTGGAGATATGGGCAGCTTCAGCATTTTGCACATGGTTTGCATCAAGCCATACGCTCCCCTACCTCATCCACCCCTTTTGAGAAGCTATGTATGGTCGCTAATTCAATACCTCATTCTATATCTGTCCTCTACGATCTACTTTTAAGACGGGTGCCTCTGGGGAAACCAAGTTACATTCGAGAGTGGGAAAGAGACTTAAACCATGAGTTCTCTGACATGCAGTTAGATTGCCTATACCGTCTTACTCATACCATCTCAGTAGACACAAAAATGCAAGAGAATGGGTTCAAGGTACTAACAAGATGGTATAGAGTACCCACTAAACTTGCTAGAATATTTCCAACCTCTTCAGTCACTTGTTGGCGGGAGTGCGGACAAAGGGGTTCCTTCCTACACATTTGGTGGGATTGCCCCAAGTTGAGACCTTACTGGCAGGATATCAGATCTCAGATAAACCACATTTTAGATATTGATCTGCCGGCTTCTCCCTTGGGCTTTCTCTTGCATGTCCCATTCGTCCCTCTCAGCCTTTACCGAAAATCAGTACTACCTCACCTTCTGAACGCAGCCAGAAGATTGATCCCCATTCACTGGAAAAGTAGTATGATCCCAAGCCGATCAGATTGGATCTGCTTGGTGAATGAAATTATGGCTGCAGAGGAGTGGATGGCGAGATGCAAGGATAGATATGATAAATGGAGGGAGGAGAACATCTCTTAGTGTAGTTACATGTTTTACTTTGATTTGAATTGACCTCCAGAGAGGTGACCTGCAGAAATATTCCCTTAGATGTCATGAGTGCATTCTTCTTCTTTTTTCTTTTCTTTATTGTTCTTGTTCTTAAGATCCGATTCCTAAGACTCACTTCTGCAGATTCTGCATGCCAAATGGCTCTAATTGTCTACTGGACTAAGTAGGGTGTGCCCATGACTACTGCCTTTGTCCTTTAGTAGGATTAGAGACAAATTAATTATGCTATGACTCATATGTTTGCGCACTTTTGCAAATTGACACTTTCGTCTCTTAGTCCTTCTATGTTAGATTGCCAATCGGGCTTGGTCATTTTGTATGTTATGAAGATACATGAGCAAATGGCTATGATGTGCAGATTCTAACTATGCTTTGCCATGTCTGGCTTTTATTTATTTGTTTTTCTTTGTTTTATTTGAATGTTATGTCAAGAAAATGTATCAAAAATAAAGATTACATAAAAAAAAAAATATCTAACAGCAGGGCTCGTTCCTGCGCTCAACAAGAGTATCTGTGAGGCTTTACAGTGTTGTGCCACCACCACCACCACCTCCTAAGGCCCAATTTTTCTGCCCCTGTTTAACAGAGGCATGTAATTACAATTTTTGCTCTAATATTTCACAGCATGGCCCGTTCCTGCGCTCAACAAGAGTATCTAAACAAGAGTATACTGAACAAGAGTATACTCAACAAGAGTATCTGTGAGGCTTTACAGTGTTGTGCCACCACCACCACCACTGCCTAAGGCCCAATTTTCTGCCCTTGGTTAACAGGGGCATGTGATTTACAATTCTTGATATAATATTTCACAGCAGGGCCCATTCCAGCTCCCACCAAGAGTAACTGTGAAGGCTTACAGTGTTGTGGCACCACCAACACCTAAGGCCCAATTTTCCGCAGAGTGTATAGGGAAGGCTGTATAGTATATACAGGCGGTCCCCTATTTTTAAACATCCGACTTACAAACGACTCCTACTTACAAACAGAGGGAGACAACAGGAAGTGAGAGGAAATCTACCCCTAGGAAGGGAAAATTTTCTCCTGTAAGAGTTAATATGGGAAAAAGGTGTCTCCACTGATGCTTTATCACCAACCCTAGTTTCCCTAATAACCCAAAATTTTCAAAATCCAATTGTCAATGGGACAATAAGTGAGGTGAAATCTTGTGAACAGAGGCACAGACAAAACAAATGTTACAGGGGTGATAACCCTTCCCTATGTTATCCAAAAAGCTTAAAAATAGATTTTTTTGGCTGGAGCTACACTTTAAAAATGTATCTGTTCCAAATTACAAACAGATTCAACTTAAGAACAAACCTACAGTCCCTATCTTGTTTGTAACCCGGGGACCACCAGTATACTGCTGTTCAGAGTATATGGGGCCTGGGTGCCCCACGCCTTTTTTTTTGTAATTTGGGTGCGGGGTTCCCCTTAATATCCATACCAGACCCAATGAACCAATGATTTTCATCTATATTGCCGGGACCCGACATTACATTACAGCCACAAGCAGTTTTAAATGACTTTTATTCCTTTAGAAATGTCATTTTGTGCAGGGACTGTTGTAAATATGGGAAAAATGCGCCACTTTACAGGCATACTATAGTCACCCCCCCCAGGCACGATATTTAAAGGAATATTTCCCTGTTATTGTTTCACTTTAAGCATTATTAAAATCACTGCTCCCGAAATAACGGACGTTTTTAAAACTTTTTTTTGCATTGATACATGTCCCCTGGGGCAGGACCCGGGTCCCCAAACACTTTTTATGACAATAACTTACATATTAGCCTTTAAAATTAGCACATTTGATTTTTCACGTTCAAGTCCCATAGACTTTAACGGTGTTCGCACTAATTTTTTGCCTGTTCGCAGGTTCTGCCGCGAACCAAACCAGGGGGTATTCAGCTCATCCCTAGTTGCTAGGACACCCAGCAGTCCCAGCAACCAATGACTGCATGCAAAAGAGAGATCATTGAGACCGAGGGGGGAGGAGGCACCCTGCGAGGGCAAAGGCAGAGAGAACAGCAAGGCAGGTGCAGCTGACATGAGCAGATCCAGTGCCGAAACTTTGTCATCCCCCTCCTCAGTGGCTGAACTCCAGGGCCCGGTCCTAGTAGTTCCGCCACTGAAATAGATCCAGACTGAGCACCCATGTGAAAGGACCCATATTGCTTAATGTGTAGCTGTTCCTTTAGTACAAGGTAAGCTGGCCATACATGGATCAAAATTTGACCCATTTGACCGGCTGAATTTTACATGTATTGGCTACCTATCGATCGGCTTGTGTACAATTAGCCACTGTTTGTCCTGTACAATCAGTGCTGCCAGTTATAGCTGGAAACACAGATCATTGTATTCTGCCAGCAGGGAAGACTCCCCTCCAGCAAAATACAATAGCACAGACTGGTAACACATTTATAATTGAAGTCGGCCGTGTTCTACCTGACATGCAGGGGCCCTCCTTTGTGATGGCCAATTCAGGCCGTGGGCTGGGATGTGGTGTCCCGGTAACGCACACTCCCCGGCCTGCCCGCGCCCCCTGTAACACGGGTTGGCCTTACTGCATGTCGGTGGTGCGGTTCCACATGACACCATTCCGCCCTTGGACAGGGTGACGCTGGCATGGCTGGCAGGCCAGCTGTGGATTATGCCCATGCCCCGTCGTCTTCGGAGGAGAAGGCTCTTTCCTTTCCTAATGGGACACTTCCCTTCACCTATATAAATATGGGCCAGGTATTTCCATCTGGTCTCTATCATTTGGGACCCGTTTTTGCTCATGGTCTGTTATAGCTCGCTTACTAACTGGTAAGTTCTCTTATAACCCATGTTGTTCCCCTTTGTGATGCACTATTTATGTGACAACTTTATACCTTTTTAACTCAACGTGTATTTATCTATTTATGGTACTTTACTTATAATGCCTGCAGCTGCACAATTTGAGTGAGACACTTTCCATTTACATCATGCTACTATATATTTGCAGACCATTATCCCTCTACTTATGGGTGCTCATTGGCCTTTGGGGGTTCTTTATGAGGGTTTATGCCTTGCCGTTTCGCCCACCGGTTGAAGGGTGTCCTATACCTGCCCCATCTGATAGAACGGATGAACTTTACTCGACCATTTGCTAATGTAACTGTAAGTGAACCGTTCTAGTCAGTAGCCTTTGTGTATTATTTTACCACCCTATATACTATTTACAACCATGTGATACCTACCGTATAATCTTTGTGTATACAAATTTTGATTCATTGTATTGTAAAATTCGTTATACCCAAATAACTCCCTTGAAGAAGGAAACTCTCCAAAACATTTTGGGATTCATCTAAGCTCTCTTCCCCAGCTGATTAAGGAGTTGCAGGCAGCTCTTTTCATGGGGTGTATTTTGTTGTCTGGGTTATATTATGTACACGTTTGTAAATGTTTATGCTCTTTATACACTTTGTTATATGTGGCATTTTAATGGATTGATGTCCTTTTTATCTTATACTTTAAACTAATAAATTGGCTTTTGCCTTTTAACTTTACTACATTGTCTGTACTCTGCCTATAAAGTTCCTGAGGAGTGTGCTCATGCACATAGGTGCAATTTGTCTTACTTAGAGAGGAAATAGGGGAAGGTAATGAAGCCCTTCATAGTCCAATCATGAAAGGGTTCCTCAGTTAAATTCTGTGTGCAGAGAGAAGAGAGAGGTGCATACCCTGCACCTCCTCCCAGCTCCCTGCACCTCTCTCCCACCCCATCAACTGAAAGCTATGTGGGCTGCCTGACCTGACCTTAGCAACCAATGATGTAATTGGTTGGTAGGACATGGGCAGGCTGCTTGCACAGCTTTCAGTTTTGCCGGCAAGAGTACAGATAACAGCATAGAGGAGGAGAGAATGGGTAAGGAGGTGCAGGATGTGCTCTCTCCTCTATGTACATAGAAGTTAACAGAGTAGCATACCTCAATACCTCCCAATTTTGAGATGGGAACGAGCGACACCTATTAGCAAAAGTATGTGTAGGCATAAGACACACCCCCTGCCATGCCCCCTTAAAAGAGAACTATTGAAAAAAAAATAGTTAAACCCACAAGTGCTTTTTTTTACCATTTTTATATCGGCTTTTGGAATGTACAATCCAGCAACTTAGAAATTGAGTGGAAGGATTAGCACTGGGAAACACCTTTTGAAAGATAAATGGTGCATTTTATATACATCCATATAGATCAGACCAAAATAAGGGACACATGAGGAGGAAAGGGGGACTTTGTTCCAAATCAGGGACAGTAGGGGGCTATGGAGTAACCCTTTCAGGGCTGTAAAGGGCTTTAATTTAATTATGCCATGGCACCCCAGTTAAAAAACCCTGATTTAGAAGGTGTGTTTTTTGAGGGGGGGTGGGGTGGGGGGGGGGGGCACGTAGGGTGTATGTAGGGTAGTCTATCTTTTCTTTGTATTTTTTTCTGTGTGTAATGGTCATTTAATTTTCTCCTTCTTTCACTGTCTATTTCTTTCTTTTTTTTTTCTTTTTTGTAAAATAAGTCTAATGAGGGTCCACTTTTTAGCACAAAATCAAGTCCAAGACAGTTAGAGGGTACCGTAACCCTTGCACCTAAAACTATGCAATTTACCAAAATGAAACCTCTACTAATCTTTTTTTGCCATATTTCGAGAAAATGAAAACTCAGTTTCATTCATTGCTGTTATTCAGTAGCCAACTGAGGATGAGACCTCTTGTGGCCAAAGCTTCACTCCCCACTGATAAAGTTTTACAGCTTTGTATGTAAATGTACTAACACCTTCACATAAACTGAGCTATATTACATGGGTAGCTCTGTTGTGCATTCTATTGCTTCTTGTTAGCTGCCAAGTCAGGCAAAAAGATACAAAAAATGACAGTTGGTAGTTTTCTTTAATAGGGTGACTGGACTGAATTTGAAAAAAATGTGTCCCCCACTTCATTTTAAATATAGAAAGCTTTGATAATAACAATTTTACCAAGTGCTTAGCAGTTAAATACACCCGTCATGGGAGAATTATGTAGGCTTCCATATTGCTGAATTCTCTTTTGTTAGTTGTACCTCAGACATGAAAAAAATGTGCAGCCTGCATGTTCTGAATCTGTGGTTCAAGCTTATTGAAACCAGACACAGGCAAT
This sequence comes from Aquarana catesbeiana, assembly GCF_042186555.1. Classification (NCBI taxonomy): domain Eukaryota; kingdom Metazoa; phylum Chordata; class Amphibia; order Anura; family Ranidae; genus Aquarana; species Aquarana catesbeiana. Next base: position 280,663,930 of record NC_133330.1, read on the forward strand.
CAACTTGCATTGTCAAAAGTAGCCCCCATATTTCATTCATAACAGGTAATTTTAAGGTGAAACTCCAGGTAAATCTTTTTTTTGGTTGTGGATAGTGTGAAAAGTCTTGAACCTCTGTCAGGTTTATATTGCTGTCTATGTTCCCATTGGAGAAATTTCCCCTGATTTTCTGTCCCAGAGCAACAGAAAGTGAGCAGAAATCTCTGAAGGGTGAAGGGAATCCCATTGTTGACAGTTGTCAATGGAACATGTGTTTTTATTGGATGTCATTCTAGTTATGTGCTAGTTAGATAACCAAATAGGAGAGTGGCTTAGTGGGTAGCATTTTTGCCTTACTACACTAGGGTCTCTGGTCAGGACTCTATCTACATGAAGTTTGCATTGAATTCTAGGATGCAGCACTAGAGAGATCACCAGCAGGAGGGAGGAGGTCCTGATTACTCTACATAGATCTTTAGTGAGACCTCATTTAGAATATTGTGTTCAGTCCTGGAGACCTCACTTACAAAAGATATTGATAAGATAGAACAAGTCCAGAGACAGACATCAAAAATGGTAAAGGGTCTGAGGGATAAAACATATCAGGATAGGCTTCAGGAATGTAATACATGTACAGTCTGGAGGAATAAGGAGAAAGGGGAGGCATGACTGAAACCTTTAAATACTGTACATCAAAATAAGGTTCAGGAGGGCAGTATTTTCAATATGAATCCAATATAGAGATATGACCTCAAATTAGCAGTTCAAAACTAACCTTAGAAACTAACAATTTACCAAAATAGTAGTTGATGTTTGGAATAGACTTCCAGTGAGCCAGTCAACAGTAAGTGACTTCAAACATGCCAAAAAAATCATATTAAAAATATAGGGCAGACTTGATGGACCCCTTGCTCCTTTTTTTTCTTCTGGTCTAGGGCGGAAGTAAACATTAAAAAAAAAAAAATTTAAAGCAAAGGATCAAAGTCACCGACTTCTGAAGACGTTACGTAGTGACGTTTAGTTGGAACGCATGGTGCATAGTTTTCCAAGCAGGTGGAACGCACGCTGGAGTCTAGCGGCCCACGGCTTCATTTTTACTGGGAGGCCCATGTTTTCAAATTTTGATGTATGTACATCGGCAATGGATACATTTTAAAATAAACCTTAAGCATTTTACACTATGAGAAACTCGTCCTTTTTATTTCTCATCCACAAATTTGCCACTGGAGCCATTTGCGACACTGCCATGAGGAAAGAATGCTGGAGAGCAGCTTGGAGAATACTTTTGGTCTCTGGATGACCACTAAGTGATTTGACTTCTTTTGTTATACAAAAGGGTCAACACCATTTGGTGAGTGGGGATCTATATCACACACGTGGTGGAGTGGTGGCTCTACAGTGGATACTGTAGCTGAAGAAAGCACAAGGCAGTTTAACATAGCCGAAAGGCCTTGTCATATTGGTCATCACCATTATTTTGGGACTGAGCACTTTTATTATTTTTCACTATTTAATATTGTGGATTTTGTTTGAGAATTGCACATTTGCACTATTGAACCTTTAGTATCATTATTTTCTACCATTTGTAATCATGGTTTTTGTTTGGGAATTGCATATTGGCATTATAGTGTACTATATACAGTGGGGAAAATATTTTTGTAAGTTTGCCCACTTTCAAAGAATTGAAGGGCCTATATTTTTTGTCATAGGTGTATTTTAAATGATAGAGACAGAATATCAGCCAAAAACCCAGAAAAATACACATAAAACAAATGTTATATATCGAGTTGCTGTTCAGTGAGTAAAATGAGTATTTGATCCCTAAGCAAAACATGACTTAGTACTTGGTGGAAAAACCCTTGTTGGCAAGCACAGAGGTAAGATGTTTCTTGTAGTTGGTGACCAGGTTTGCACACATCTCAGGAGGGATTTTGGTCCACTCTTTTTTACAGATCTTTTCTAAATCCTTAAGGTTTCTTGGATGTTGCTTGGCAACTCAAAGTTTTTTAGGCTCCTTCCATCAATTTTCTATAGGATTAAGGACTGAAGACTGAATAGGCCACTTCATGACCTTAATGTGCTTCATCTTGAGCCACTCCCTTGTTGCCTTGGTGGTATGTTTTTTGGGTCATTGTCATGCTTAAAGACCCATCCATTACCCATCTTCAAGTGTTCTTCCTGAGGGAAGAAGGTTCTCATCCAAGATTTTACATGGCCCTGTCCATTGGCCCCTCAATGTGACAAAGTTGGTCTGTAACAACAAGGCCTGGGGAATGCCCAGGAAAAAACCCAAGCCTACTTACCAACCAGCTCGCAGACAACATAATCAACCTGTCTAACAGTATGTGTTAAAAACAGGGGTTTAGTCCGCACCCATTTGCAAACGCATGCATAAGCCACAAAGCCTCGTCACACATGTGCCTCCACTGTTGGAACACTTATATTTTAGTGTTAGGACCACAGATACCAGGGTGCCATGATGAGGCTCTGTGGCTTACACATGCATTTGCAAATGCATGCGGACTAAACCCCTGTTTTTAACGCATACTGTTAGACAGGTTGATTCGGTTGACTGCGAGCTGGTTGGTAAGTAGGCTTAGGTTTTTTCCTGGGCATTCCCCAGGCCTTGTTTTAGCCTTCCAATGTCACTTACTGCGATAGCCAGCTATAGATGAGGGCAGTGGCAAGTTTTTTCATTATCACGTTGGTCTTTGTATTGGTCCAGCAGCGCACCAACACCTTTGCAGCCATTGTGCTATTTGCTGGGTGTTTGGTGTGCTCCTGTACCTTTAAGAAGGGGTTAGGCTTTCCTTCAGTCGACCTGCCCTCATTTATCCATCAGAATACATGTGCCTCCACTGTGGGGACACTTATATTTTAGTGTTAGGACCACAGATACTAGGGTGCCGTGACGAGGCTCTGTGGCTTACGCATGCGTTTGCGAATGCGTGCAGACTAAACCCCTGTTTTTAACGCATACTGTTCGACAGGTTGATTCAGTTGACTGCGAGCTGGTTGGTAAGTAGGCTTGGGTTTTTTCCTGGGCATTCCCCAGGCCTTGTTGCTACCTGTTTTAGCCTTCCAATGCTGCTTACTGCGGTAGCCAGCTATAGATGAGGGCGGTGGCAAGTTTTTTCATTATCAAAGTTGGTCTGTACCTTTAGCAGAGAAACAGCCCCAAAGCATAATATTTCCACCTCTGTGCTTGACTGTAGGGATGGTGATCTTAGGGTCATAGTCAGCATTTTTCTTTCTCTAAACATGACGAGTCCCCTCCTCAAAAAGACACATGTACAGTCATGCCAATGAACATCTAAATGATTCAGAGAAGGATTGGGAGAAAGTGCTGTGGTCAGATGAGACCAAAATTAAGCTCTTTGGCATTAACTTGACTGGCCATGTTTGGAATAAGAAAAATGCTGACTATGACCCTAAGAACACCATCAAATACTTATTGTACTCACTGAACTGCAATTTGTTAGCATTTGTTTTATGTGTTTTTTTCAGGATTTTTGGTTGATATTCTGTCTCTATCATTTAAAATACATCTTGACTCTAAAGCAGCTGTAGCCCAGTCCTGTTTCTGCCAATGCCTGCCTCTTATCACATGATCTGTTACACTCCCACAGATCCTCAGTGTCCGGAAGCTGCAGGCAGCTGTCTAGGGGAGGGGCTAATGAAATCCAATCCAGCAGGAGCCCAGGAGGAAAGACATCTCCCATGCTGTTAAGATGAAGTTAGTAAACTTATTAAAGCGTTTGTTAACCCCCCCCCCAAAAAAAAACCTGATCCTGTTCCCTTAAAGCATGTTATACAGCACCACACTTGTGCTGTGTCATTTGGCCCCCTGTTTACCCCAAAAAACCTGGCTGATCCTGCCTGACTATACCCTCTCCTCTGCAAACAGACCGCGATAATCATGGCTGCTGAGCCCCTGATACCGTGGTCTGTTTGCATGATTCCGTCAGCCGCAGCTCTCTTGTCTGCAGCTCTTCCTGTGTCCTCTGTCCTCCTCCCCCCTCCCCTCCCTGCTTGTACGTTCACCCGCCCGCCCCATGCTCCTGCTCCTCTCGTATCTGATTATAAATTTTCTTATCCCCTCTGTATCATTAAAACATCTGTCCCTGTGCATGTGTAATGTAAAAACTCAGCCGATCTGTACCTGTATAAACGGCTCACGGCGCCCAGCTGATTGTCGGCGCTCTCTCCCCCTCCTCCACCAGCTGACGTCAGCGGGACAGCTCGGTCCCACCCACTAGAGCTGTGAGTCGGAGAAACAAGGGAGCTGACATGTCAGCTGAGCACCCGGAGTGCAGCTTATACAGGTACAGAGTGGCGGATTTTTTACATTACACAGGCACAGGGACAAATGTTATTATGATACAGAGGGATAAGACTATGTTAGTACAGTGGGTTAACAACCACTTTAAGGAGGGAGGATTGTACAGAAACTGACTTGGGGGGTATAATGATTGTGCTAGGGGCCAGACTGTTCCTTCCCCCATGAAATGCGCTCTCTTGTGCCTTGCAGTGCCCACCATGTCATGTGCAGTGCCCACCATGTCATGTGATGTGCCATGCAGTGGCCACTATGTAATGTGCAGTGCCCACCATGTCACGTGTTGTGCCTTGCAGTGCCCACTATGCAATGGGCAGTGCCCACCATGTTGTGTTGTGCCATGCAGTGCCCACCATGTCATGCGCTGTGCCATGCAGTGCCCCCCATGTAATGTGCAGTGCCCACCATATCATGGGCTGTGCAGTGCCCACCATGTCATGTGCTGTGGATTGCAGTGCCCACCATGGCATGTGCAGTGCCTTGCAGTGTCCACTATGTAATGTGCAGTGCCCTCCATGTTGTGCTGTACCATGCAGTGCCCACCATGTCATGTGCAGTGCCCAACATGTCATGTGCTGTGCCATGCAGTCCCCCCTATGTAATGTGCAATGCTCACCATATCATGTGCTGTGCATTGCAGTGCTCACCATGTAATGTGTAGTGCCCACTATGTCATGCTGTGCCTTGCAGTGCCCATCATGTAACGTGCAGTGCCCACCATGTCATGTGCTGTGCCTTGCAGTACCCACTATGTAATGTGCAGTGCCCACCATGTCATGTGCTGTGCCTTGCAGTGCCCACTTTGCAATGGTCAGTGCCCACCAAGTCACACTTTGCCATGCAGTGCCCACCATGTCATGTGCAGTGCCATGCAGTACCCACCATGTAATGTGCAGTGCCCACTATGGCATGCGATGTACCATGCAGTGACCACTATGTAATGTGCAGTGCCCACCATGTCATGTGTTGTGCTTTGCAGTGCCCACTATGCAATGGGCAGTGCCCACCATGTTGTGTTGTGCCATGCAGTGCCCACCATGTCATGGGCAGTGCCCACCATGTTATGTGCTGTGCCATGAAGTGCCCACCATGTAATGTGTAGTGGCCACCATATCATGTGCTGTGCCTTTCAGTGCTCACTATGTAATAGGCAGTGCCCAGCATGTCATGTGCTGTGCCATGCAGTGCCCACCATGTCATGTGCAGTGCCCACCATATCATGTGATGTGCCATGCAGTTACTGCCATGCCATGTGCAGTGCCCACTAAGACATGTGCTGTGCCTTGCTGTGACCACTATGTAATGTGCAGTGCCCTTCATGTTGTGCGGTAACATGCAGTGCCCACCATGTCATGTGCAGTGCCCACCATATCATGTGATGTGCCTTGCAGTGCCCACTATGTAATGGGCAGTGCCCACCCTATCGTGCTGTGCCATGCAGTGCCCACCATGTCATGTTCTGTGCCATGCAGTGCCTCCCATGCAATGTGCAGTGCCCACCATGTTGTGCTGTGAATTGCAGTGCTCACCATGTAATGTGCAGTGCCCACCATGTCGTGCAGTGCCTTGCAATGACCACATGTAATGTGCAGTGCCCACCATGTCATGTACCGTGCCATGCAGTGCCCACCATGTAATGTGCAGTGCCCACCATGTTGTGCTGCGTAATGCCGTACCCACCATGTAATGTACTGTGCCCACCAGGTCATTTGCTGTGCTCACTATGTAATGTGCAGTGCCCACCATATCATGTGCTGTGCCTTGCAGTGCCAAATATGTAACGGGCAGTGCCCACCATGTTGTGCTGTGCCTTGCAGTGCCCACCATGTAATGTGCAGTGCCCACCATGTCATGTGCCATGCAGTGCCCACCATGTCATGTGTAGTAGCCACCATTTAATGTGCTGTGTAATGCAGTGCCCACCTTGTAATGTACTGTGCCCACCAGGTCATGTGCTGTGCCATGCAGTGCCCACCCTGTGCTGTGCCCACCTTGTAATGTGCTGTGTCTACCATGTAATGTGTGGTGCAGTGCTCACCATGTCATTTGCTATGCCATGCAGTGCCCACCATGTAATGTATTGTGCCCACCATGTAATGTGCTGTGCCATGTAGTGCCCTCCATGTAATGTGCCGTGTCCACCACATCATATGCTGTGCCATGTAGTGCCCACCATGTCATGTGCTGTGCCCACCATGTAAATTGCTGTGCAGTGCCCACCATGCCATGTGCTGTGCAGTGCCCACCATGCTATGTGCTGTGTTGTGCCCACCATGTCATGTGCTGTGCCATGCAGTGCCTACCATGTAATGTGCTGTACCCACCATGTAATGTGCTGTGCATTGGCCACCATTTCATGTGCCGTGCAGTACCCACAATGGAATGTGCTGTGCAGTGCTCACCATGTCATGTGCTGTGTCCACCATTTAATGTGCTGTGCCATGCAGTGCCCACCATGTCATGTGGTGTTGTGCAGTACCCACCATATAATATGCTGTGCCCACCATATAATGTGCTCAACTGTGCCTGCCATGTCATGTGCTGTGCCCACCATATAAGGTGCTGTGCCCACCGTGTGCATGTGCTGTGTTGTGTCCACCATGTAACGTGCTGTGGTAACCATGTCATGTGCCGTGCCCACCATATAATGTGCTGTGCCCACCATGTAATGTGCTGTATTGTTCAGTGCCAACCATGTAATGTGCTGTGCCCACCATGTAATGTGCTGTGCCCACCATGTAATGTGCTGTGCCCACCATGTAATGTGCTGTGCCCATCATGTAATGCAGTGTTTCTCAACTCCAGTCCTCAAGGCACCCCAACAGGTCATGTTTTCAGGATTTCCCTCAGATGAAACGGCTGTGGTAATTACTAAGGCAGTGAAACTGATCAAATCACCTGTGCAAAATAATGGAAGGCCTGAGAACATGACCTGTTGGGGAGCCTTGAGGACTGGAGTTGAGAAACACTGATGTGTTTCTAGTACTGATAGTATTGTGCTTTGCCCCCCCCCCCCTCATGTAACATACTCTGCTGTGCCACCCATGTAATGTACTGTGCTATTACCCCCCCATGTAATGTACTGTACTATGCTGTGCCCCCCCCCCCCCACAGACTCACCCCCTCTCTCTCTCAACCCCACTCTTTCACCCCTTCACCCTACTCTCTCTTACCGCCCTCTCTCTTTCCCCCTCTCTCTATTCCCCTTTTTCTCACCCCCACCAAAATCCTCAGCACCAGGCCCATGATGTTCTTAATTCGGCCGTGACTGGACTGTACTGAAGATGTAATTGTGGCCTGAAAGGTAGCATACATGTACACACATCTCTGTCATGCTTCATCCAAAACTATTTAGCCTGGAGATCTTCTGAAAATGTCTGACTTTTCTGACAGGTTGGGGAAATAATTTTTTTTTGCCCCAGATATGTTCGGTTAATAATAAATATGACAACTATCATAGAAACATAAAACCATTAAGTAACTGTGTAATCGGGTGTCTTAGATGCTACTTTTTATGGCTTTGGCAACCATAAAAGTACACTCCAGTCCAACGCAAGAATATAGTGTTTAAACACAAGGGACACAGGGGGTTAATTACGAAAGGCAAACCAACTTTGCACTACAAGTGCACATGGAATTGCAGTTGCTGTAGATCTGAGGGGGACATGAGGAAAATAAAAACAGCATTTTAGCTTGGACATAATTGGATGATAAAATCAGCAGAGCTTCCCCTCATTTCAGATCTTCCCCTCAGATCTACAGCAACTGCACTTCCAAGTGCACTCGTAGTGCAAAGTGGATTTGCCTTTCGTAAATAACCCCCACAGTGTACCTACCTGTTTACTTCACTTTTCATTCTAGCATTGCTTGTGTCGACAAGACCACCTTAAAGTGTAAAGTCCTGTGATAGCCGATAACAAGGTGTCCTCAGATTCCCTGTTCCCAAGGCTACGATTAAGCATGCAGGAGACTGATATATTCATCACTGTGAAAACACTGGAAAGACATGTTTCTAAATACACACACCTATTGTAATTATGCACGCCCCAGGACCACCTCATTTTACTTATGCACAACACCAATGATTCATAAAGTAACACTTCTTATGCATGTCTTGTGCAGGGAGCATTAGGTCTGATGCAGAGGCACATTTGTAGATGCTGTTATTTTAACATACTTTAAATGCTTTTGGAACAGGATATTGTATATGTTATATAAATATTTTTATTGTATATATTATATTGTAATTATTGCTAGCTTTAATAAATAGATAGGAAGGTATATTATATATACTTGTTTTAACTTTTTTTTTTTTGTTTTTTAACATTTCTTCAGTTGCTTCCTGGTATCTGGTCTAGGCCAAAACGACGTCATACATCCCCGGAGTCTTCATGGCCATTTTATTTTTCTTTCATCTAGAGGAGGGGAAGAGGGGCTTTCTCAGCTAAGCACACCCTCCTCCCTGCATGCGAGAGATAAAGGCAGATTGAGTCCAGAAAGTAGATGCTACATGAATCATCTGCCCTTACGTAAGATGGCCATTGCTAGAAATGCTAGGAGGGTGTTTTTCAAAGTGATTTCTGAACAAAAAAGCATGGAGACATGACTGGGTGGGTGAGTATGCTGTTAATATTAAAAATGAATGAAATAGTGTTTTCTGTTTGTTGTGCTCAGGTACATTTTAGTTCTGTATTGACATGAAACCAGTCAGGATTTGTCTTTTTCTCTATGCTTCTGTAGCACCATCCTAGTTAGGTGCTAGATAGGTTAGGTACATTTAGTTACTCTGTAATCAGTGGAACAGCTTGTGATTGCTTTGGTCTGCTCTGTGTTACACTGATTGTGGGTTTGACTGTTCCCCCCTATTTTCTGGAGAGTTGTGGAAAGTACTGGGCTGGGAGAATCATATATATTTACATCGTTACATAGGTAAGGTAGTAGGTAAGGTTGAATAAAGACAATATTCCATCCAGTTCAACCTGTGTAGGTGCACGTGTCAGTGTCTATAATTATTTCCCATATTCCTGTATGTTGTGCTCTTTAAGATGCACATCCAAGAGTCTTTTAAAAATATCCATACTCTCTGCAGCCACCACCAATTGTGGAAGAGCGTTCCACATCCTTATTGCCCTGACAGTGAAAACCCCCTGCACAGTTTAAAATATCCATACTCTCTGCAGCCACCACCAATTGTGGAAGAGCGTTCCACATCCTTATTGCCCTGACAGTGAAAACCCCCTGCGCAGTGGTTAAACCAATACTCCTCCAATCTCATTGTGTGTCTCCATGTTCTTTTACACTCCTTGAGACGGAATAGTATTTTTCCTATGCTGGGATCGCCATTGAGGTATTTGTAAATCACTATCATGTCCCCTATCAATCGGCGTTTCTCCAGCGAAAATAGATTTTGGATTTTTAGATTTAGTGTTTGCAGTCGTTTCTCGTAATCGAGGTCCTCCAGTCCCCTCATTCGTTTTGTTGCCCTTCTTTGGACTCTCTCCAGTTCCAGCACATCCCTTCTGAGGACTGGTGACCAGAACCGGACAGAATACTCCAGACGTGGCCTAACCAGAGTTTTTTAGAAAGTGGCAAGATTATAGTTTTATCCCTGGAGTATATCCCCTTTTTTATGCATGCTAATATTCTGTCAGCTTTGGCAGCCGCAGCTTGACACTGCATAAGATTACTCAATCTGTCATCTACTAGGACCCCCACATCTTTCTCCATCCTTGATTCCCCCAGCAGTTCTCCCCCTAGTGAGTAGTTTGCATTTACGTTTTTTGCCCCCAAGTGCATTACTTTACATTTTTCCACATTAAACCTCATTTGCCATGTATTTGCCCGCTACATTATTTTGTTCTGGTCTCTCTGTAAAATTTCTATATCCTGATGTGAAGTTATTGCCTTGCTTATTGTTGTGTCATTTGCAAAAACTGAGATTGAGCTATTTATCCCATCCTCTATATCATTTATGAATACATTGAATAGAATTGGTCCCAAGACAGAACCTTGAGGTACCCCACTTACCACTCCAGACCAGTCTGAGTACATGTTATTCATCACCACCCTTTGGACACGCCCCTGTAACCAATTTTTTACCCAAGAACAGACCTTATGGTCGACGCCTGCGAACCTCAGCTTGTAGATTAAGCATTTATGGGGGACTGTATCGAATGCCTTTGCTAAATCCATGTACACTAAGTCCACAGGCATCCCCCTATCTAGATTGCAGCTCACTTCCTTGTAGAATGTTAGCAGATTGGTCTAGCAAGAACGACTTTTCTCAAACCCATGCTGATTATTACTAATGATATTTTTTACTCAGTACATTTTTGGATATAGTCCCTTATCATCCCCTCCAATAATTTACCAATGGTTGATGGTAGGCTGACTGGCCTGTAGTTTCCAGGGATTTGCCTCTCTCCTTTTTTCAATATTGTTACCACATTGACTTTTCTCCAATCAGCTGGTACCAATCCTGTCAGTATGCTGTCCACAAAGATTAGGAACAATGGTCTGGCTATAACCTGATTGAGTTCTCTGAGGACGCTCGGGTGTAAGCCATCTGGTCCTGGTGATTTATTTGTATTAGGTTTATCAAGTTTTTCCTTCACTCCGGGGTCTGTTAGCCACAAGGGTCCTGTGATGTGTCACTAACAGTACTGTCATGGTCGGTATACCCCTCCTTTTCCTGCGTAAAGACTGAGGAAAAGAAGGCATTTATTACAGTTGTCTTCTCTGTGTCATCCGTAACCATCCTCCCATCCTCATCTTTTATGTGGGCAATGTGCTCGGATTTTGCCTTTTTACTGTTAATGTATCTAAAAAATTTCTTTGGATTTTTTTTTTTACTCTCCTCCGCTATATATTTCTTGTAGTCTTGTTTGGCTGCCCTGATTGCATTCTTACACTTCTTATTGCATTCATTGTAGTGTTGGAATGCTGACGGTGACCCATCCCTTATATTGTTTAACCGCTTGCTGCCCGCCGGCTGTCATATGACAGCCAGGCGACGCGGCTCTCGTTCTGGGAGGACGTCATAAGACGCCCTCACTTTCCCTAACCCCCAGGGGGCTCACTGGGCACCCGATGTGCGTGCCCGGCACACGCAATTGCCCGGTAACACGGCAGGACATGGATCTGTGTGTGTAAACACACAGATCCACGTCCTGTCAGAGAGGAGAGGAGACCAATCTGTGTTCTCAATACAGAGCAACACAGATCGGTCTCCTCCCCTTGTGAGTCCCCTCCCCCTTCAATTAGAAACATTCCCTAGGAACACAGTTAACCCCTCTAGTGTTAAACCCTTCCCTGCCAGTCACATTTATACAGTAATCAATGCATTTTTATAGCACGGATCGCTGTATAAATGTGAATGGTCACAAAAATGTGTGAAAATTGTCCGATGTGTCCGCCACAATATCGCAGTCACAATAAAATTCGCAGATCACCGCCATGACTAGTAAAAAAGAAAATAATAAAAATGCTATAAATCTATCCCCTATTTTGTAGACGCTATAACTTTTGCGCAAACCAATCAATATACGCTTATTGCGATTTTTTTTACCAAAAATATGTAGAAGAATAAGTATCGGCCTAAACTGAGGAAAAAATTTGTTTAAAAAAAAAAATGGATATTTATTATAACAAAAAGTAAAAAATATTGTGTTTTTTTTCAAACTTGTCCCTCTTCTTTTGTTTATAGTGCAAAAAATAAAAACCGCAGATGTGATCAAATACCACCAAAATAATGCTCTATTTGTGGGAAAAAAATAACAAAAATTTCATTTGGGTACAGTGTTGTATGACCGCGCAATTGTCATTCAAAGTGTGACAGCGCTGAAAGCTGAAAAATGGCTTGGGCAGGAAGGGGGTTAAAATGCCCTGTATTGAGATGGTTAAAGGCCATTTTTTCTCCTTTTAATGAGGCTTTTTACATTATGGTTTAGCCACCCAGGTTTCACGTTCGCTCTTCTATATGTATTGCCCATTGGAATGCACTGTGTGATACCTTTGTTTAATATGCTCTTAAAGCATTCCCATTTTTGTCCCGTGTTCAGTGCATCTAGGATTTGGTCCCAAATGATGTCATGTAGTAATGACTGTAGTTCAGAAAAATTGGCTCGTTTGAAATTTAGTGTTCTTGTGCTACCCTCGTGCCTCCTTTTTCTATGTTTTACTGTGACAGACCTAGCCGGGAAAGAGACTTTTGGAGGGGACTGTATGCTAGCCTCTTGCCGATCGATCGGGGTCCCTTGCATTTGGGGGAACGGTGCTCTTTGTGAGCTGTATGCCTGGGGACCCTTGAGGTGGTATTACTGTGGATTCGGATCCTGGTCCCCCAGGACACACAGACTCTGGGGACCCTGGATTTGCCATATTGGAATAGTGGCTGATTCATAATGCTGGGACAGATACTGTTAGGAGATGCTGATGTAAATTCCAACACCTGTCTGTCTATTGTCTGCTAAAATGTGTATTGTAAATAAGTCTACTATGGGATCTAAGAGTCATTAGATCCCCATTGTTATTTGTGTTAATTAACTCTGCTATTATGTGAAGAAGAGTCTATGTTGATTGTGATAATGTTGATTGGATTTTCTGAACTACAAGACGGCCAGTCTGGCCTAAAAGTCATGTCTGAGTCATCTAGGCTGTCTAAAGGGATTAGTTAATTAGCTCATGTTAATTAGGTTAATTAGGTTACAGCTGTATTGTTAGAGTAATATGAGCAGGAGGTCTGCACCTCCACTTTTAGTGTATAAAAGCCTGTATTTTGTCAATAAAGAGAGATTCCCGGTTGAACTTACATACAGCCTGCCTGGTGTTTGTTCTGAGCTATCACAACTGGACTAGAACGGCACAGAGATGTAGTTCTAGTCCCGGAGCATCGGATGACCGAACAATCAGAAGTTGCGATCTGCAATCTGATTCTATAGCTGCAGAGGAGTGTCGGGAGAGTGGAACCGAGTGAGCAAGGGGCTCATTACATTGGATTTGCTCTCCAGTTACTGGGACACTCCAAACCAGCCTGCAGGAGAGCCACGCTGAAAGACTTACTTGAGAACCGTGGAGGGAATGGTGGGATCGTGCTTCCTTGCCGTGAACACATCCAAACCATCACCTGGATCCAAGGTAGCAGGATAGCAGGAGAGGAGAAATACCAGCCACCATGGATGAGGAATTCAGAAGGGGTTGCGAGAGGAGATACAGCACAGAGGACCAGTATCAGAGCAGGTCCTGCTAGGATGGTGTGATTCTGTCCGCTGTGAGCTCTGGAAGGAAGCGCTAGCCCGTGAGCAGCGACACCAGGGAAAAGTTCTCCCCTCCGTCCATGTGAGGTACTGGTCGCAGTATGAAGTGCGAATGCTGTTTTTGGGGGAACAGCCGAACCAGGAGTGGACAGCCGAGTTAAGCAGGCTGATCCGGGCAGAAATGCAGTTGGACGAGAGCTACAGAGCCCTCCAGTGGTATGTAGCCCAAGTGTGCCCATGGATAGCGGATGACAGCCCCACGGAAGGCTTTGACTATGATGGCCTGGGATTGTTATACTGGAGGCTGTCCAGGGACCCTGACTTTGGAAGTGATCGGGAGTGGCATTTGGAGGAAATAATGGAGCACAGAGAGCGGAGACTGAATGTCTCAGAAGTGCACTGGGCACTGGAAGATTTGGAGTTTCTGGCCGTTCAGGAATGGGAGTTGGAGATCGCCTACAAACAGCTGTTAGACTCTGCTCAGCAGCAGGGTGGTGCTCCCTTTGCCTGGGACTATCAGGAAATACCAGTTGACAACTCTGAAATCCTAGCTGAAGAGTTGACAATGTGGCAGAGTAACGGTGTATTTTGCCAACCTGCACCCGCAGCTATGGAGGCGGAGGTCTTATGGCGGATGCAGCAAGTGCTGACTGACCTTGATGAACCTGTTTCTGCATTGGATGATCTTGGATGGAGGAATGTGCCTGTGCAGCAGAATGCCAGAGAATCGGCAGTGGAAAATCTGAAGATTGCCGTCCCCAAACCTGAAGTGCTGACAACAGGGCAGAGCTCTGCTAACCTCTGCCCAGCAATGATAGCATCTTCTGGGTTCCACGGAGAGGAGATGGTGAACCTTTATCCCCAGACACCAGTTGCAGAGACAGGGGATTTGATAGACTTTTCTGCTAAGGAAGAACAACCTGGTGAGCCTCCAGCAGAAGAGGAGCTGTTATTAGGGCCAAACTTCACTATGCTCTGCCCAGCACCAACAGAAGTATCTGTGAAGTTACAAGGAACTTCCCCAGCTGAAGCGCTGGCAACCGGACAGAGGGTCCAAGATCTCTGCCCTACACCTGCGGCGGTTCCGGAGGCTCAGGGTGAGAAGGAGGTGGTCACTTCCCAGGAGCAGATCAGGATACAGGGGGAGAAGGGAAAGGAGGTGTTCGTCATCCCATCCCAACAGTTAGCCGGAGCAGATGGTGTGGGGTTTCCAGCAGAAGGGCTGGCAACAGGGCCGAGTACTGCTGGACTCTGCCCTCAACTAACAGAGGATGGATGTCCTGTGAAGGTTGATGGGACTTCAGTCTCCACCTGTATACCCCAGGGATGCTGGGCAGTCGGCCCAGATCCCCAACAGCATGACGGAGTGAGCCCAGACACCCTGTCTTCTCTCCAGCGGCAGAAAGGACTCTAGGGAGGAGGGCCAGTCCAGGCCTCTCCCCAGCGGCAGATATGTTCTCTGAGAGAGGCAGAGGTTGGCCGGGTGAGTAATGCTTTGTTTGGAACAATTTGTTTGGGGTACTGTGTGGGTACAGGCATTAGAGGACTGGAACTACTGACTAACTTCGGAGTCAAACCGTCTGGGGTCTCCTCCTATGTTAGTCTCCTGCCGAAAGGGGAGAAATGTGACAGACCTAGCCGGGAAAGAGACTTTTGGAGGGGACTGTATGCTAGCCTCTTGCCGATCGATCGGGGGTCCTTGCATTTGGGGGAACGGTGCTCTTTGTGAGCTGTATGCCTGGGGACCCTTGAGGTGGTATCACTGTGGATTCGGGTCCTGGTCCCCCAGGACACACAGACTCTGAGGACCCTGGATTTGCCATATTGGAATAGTGGCTGATTCATAATGCTGGGACAGATACTGTTAGGAGATGCTGATGTAAATTCCAACACCTGTCTGTCTATTGTCTGCTAAAATGTGTATTGTAAATAAGTCTACTATGGGATCTAAGAGTCATTAGATCCCCATTGTTATTTGTGTTAATTAACTCTGCTATTGTGGGAAGAAGAGTCTGTTGATTGTGATAATGTTGATTGGATTTTCTGAACTACAAGACGGCCAGTCTGGCCTAAAAGTCATGTCTGAGTCATCTAGGCTGACTAAAGGGATTAGTTAATTAGCTCATGTTAATTAGGTTAATTAGGTTACAGCTGTATTGTTAGAGTAATATGAGCAGGAGGTCTGCACCTCCACTTTTAGTGTATAAAAGCCTATATTTTGTCAATAAAGAGAGATTCCTGGTTGAACTTACATACAGCCTGCCTGGTGTTTGTTCTGAGCTATCGCAACTGGACTAGAACAGCACAGAGCTGTAGTTCTAGTCCCCGAGCATCGGATGACCGAACAATCAGAAGTTGCGATCTGCAATCTGATTCTATAGCTGCAGAGGAGTGTCGGGAGAGTGGAACCGAGCGAGCAAGGGGCTCGTTACATTTACGTTAAATGTGATCATCCTATGATCCCAAGTTTTCCCGTATTTCCACATCTGAGATCAGACTAGGATCATTCGTAATTAATAAATCTAACAGAGCATTCTTTATAGTTGGGGAATCCACCAATTGGGACATGAAATTGTCCTGTAAGACATTCATGAAATGACGGGCCTTTAATGAGTGAGCTGTCCCCTTTGCCCAGTCAATATCGGGATAATTAAAGTCCCCCATTATGACGACATTTCCTTGCCTTACTGCCATTTCTAACTGTGATAGTAGGTCCTGCTCCTCCTCCTCCTTCAGGTTCGGGGGCCTATAACATACCCCCACTATTAATTTCCCACATACTTCTCTTTGAAGTTCTACCCATATTGATTCCACCCTCCCCCCCCCGTCCCATTCACAATGTCGCTCCTCTCTACCACCCTTGCATCATTTTTAACCTATAGACACAACCCTCCCCCTTTTCTACCTTCCCTGTCTTTCCAATACAAGGAGTATCCTTGGATATTTGCCAGCCAATCGTGTTATACCCACAAAATCCTCCTCATGTAGAAGCAGCTCTGGTTCCTCCATTTTGTTAGCTAGGCTCCTAGCATTTGTGTATGCGCCTCTCAGCATTGTATGGGTGCATATTAACTTCCTCTTAGTTTTCCTCGGGCTTTGTTTTCGAATTGTCCTTGCATTCACCCCGGGATTGAAAGTTACAGCTGTATTATCACTACTTACTCCACTATTACACTCTGTTCTATGCTCACTGCCTGCTATTGTGCCTCTGAATCAAATCAACAGTTTGATTACTTATGTGGTGTCAGACAATCCCTGAGGGAGGATGCCCAGTAGGCGGCTGGGAGAGTGCATAAATATGTTGAGGCCTAGAACAGAGATTCTTGTTCAGGAGTAGAAGTTCCCATTCTGAAGGACTGTGCTTCTTTTTTTGCTCTGCTCATCAAGGTCAAAGTTGTAATAGCTCTCCGGTGCCCTCCGCCGCTTACTGGAACCTTCGATAGCGGCAGGGGCAATCAGATGCTTCTCCTTCCTGGGTATGGAGACGAGTGAGGTGAAGATGGCCTCCACCCCTCTCCATACCATTGCAGGACAGAACGTCACTTCCGCCCATAGCTCTTAAAGGGCCATTTTTTTATATTGCATTTTAGTGTAAATATGAGATCTGAGACCCCAGATCTCATATTTAAGAGGTCCTGTCATGCTTTTTTTCTATTACAAGGGATGTGTACATTCCTTGCAATAGGAATAAAAGGGACAAAATTTATTTTTAAAAAGATAAATGTAAAACATTTTAAACGCACCCTGTCCCGCCGAGCTTGCGTGCAGAAGTGAATGCATATGCGAGTAGTGCCACACATGTGAGGTATTACTGCGAACGGTAGAGTGAGAGTTATAATTCTAGCCCTAGACCTCCTCTGTAACTCAAAACATGCAACCTGTAGAATGTTTTAAACGTCACTTATGGAGATTTTTAAGGGCAAAAGTTTGTCGCCATTCCATGAGCGGGCGCAATTTTGAAGCGTGACATGTTTGGTATCAATTTACTTGGTGTAACATTATCTTTCATAATATATTTTTTAATTCAAAAAAGTGTATTTTTTCCCAAAAAAGTTTGCTTGTAAGACCGCTGCACAAATACGGTGTGACAGAAAGTATTGCAACGACCGGCATTTGATTCTCGATTGTTTTAGGGGAAAAAATGTATAATGTTTGAGGGTTCTAAGTAATTTTCTAGCAAAAAAAACTGTTTTTAACTTGTAAACAACATCTCAGAAAGAGGCTTGGTCCTTAAGTGGTTAAAGCATCTTAAAAGAACCTTGGGACCATTCAGTGGGCCCTTTCGGGGGTGAGCACTACACTCCTTTTAAAGGAGACTGTGTTTTACAAAGAGTTGTTCCTAGTAGCAATGCCTAATAATATATACATCCTCGGTAATCCAAGTGGGATAGTAAAGTGGCAGTGTATTGTTGGTTTGATTATTTAGGGCAATAGTCCCATCATGGCACACTAAAGACTTGCAAGTAAAAAAAAAAAAAAAAATCTCCAATGACTTACCTTCATTTTTGTTTTTACTGTTATTTATATCTGCATTCCTGCAACAGATGTTAAGATGACAATCCACGTTCTAGGTCACCTATCCTTTCTCGCCAGGCTTCCAGTGATGAAACCAGAAGTAATGCAGAAACCTTAGAGAAGTGGCACAGCATTCCTCAGAGTATAAAATGTAATGGAAACCATTATGGAAATGACTATCAGTGCCGGTTCACACTTGTGCAATGCAGGAACCCTGTGAATCCACTGCACCCCAGTTCACACTGCCATATGCGAACTGCTGGGAGTGTCAAAATATTGTTAATGACACCTCCATTTCAACTCGCATATCGCACTGTGAACTGACAATTTGGACATGAATCGGATCACATGAGTGTGAACACCCATACGATCCGATTCTGGTGCTGACCAAAAAAAAGCGTCCTGTGCTAGTTTGGTCTGAATGCTATGCGATATCAGCCATACTATCTGTATGGCTGAAATCGCATTGCACGGACATCGCATGTGATTTGCACTGCAGTGCAGTGCGAATCACATGCGATCTTGCAGAGCGCAGAAGCGTGAACCGGCACTAAATCTTTGATGCTTAAAAAAAACCTGAAGTATTTACATAAAGTTATGGCCAAACAATTAGGGGCATTCTTTTAAAGCAGTGAATGTGGCTTTCACCAAACATTTACAGGTGGTGATTTATTCACTGTCATTTAAATACATGTACGTGGAAAATGTCAGCTGCATTGAATGTTTGGTGGATGACAGTTTCACTTCTTTAAAAATATGCTTCTTAAAGTATATTGAAACCTTAAAGGATAAGTTCACCTTTTGGGATATGTTGCATGTTCCACCAGTATTTAGGGTGGGGCATGTAACATGTTTCAGCTCCTGCCGCCTTTTTCCCTGATCCCCCTCTCAGCGTGACAGCGGGAGGGGGTATTTTCCCTGGACCCACTGTCACAATTCAAAAACAGTGAGGCCGTGCAGGGATCCACCCACATAGCCACATCATTCATTCACAGTTTTCTGTGAATGGATGACCTACAAGTACACCACGGCAGACGGCTTATAGTTCTGCATAAGCTGCAAGGGCACTGATGAGCTCCCTTGTAGTTCATTTGCAAGTCCTGCTGTAACCGTTATTTATTTATTATTTATTTTTTGTTCATCCTGTGTTACATCTCAGTGTTTTTCGTCTCCTGTAGGCTCATCAAAGCCACTTCCTGTGTACTTAAACTCCAGCGATTGTTACATGGTATTTCTCAGGATGGGTTTCTTCATTATGACAACAGTGGATCATGTCTGTATAATATGTGTTGAAATGGCTGTTGGGGACCAGGACAGAATGTTGTCATCCTATAATTGGAAGTGCCTAAACAAGGACCTTCATGGCATGATCACCAGGCATTATTTTAATTAAAACTGCTGATTTAAAAAAAAAAAAAAAAAAAAAAAAAAATTATTTTTGAAATTACATTAACATGTTAAAGCATGTATGTGATTTTAGTTTTTGGGTTTACACCCACTTTATAGTGCACAATATTACCAGGTCTTTGTTAGTTGGTTTAGTGTCCAAAATTACAGTCTGATACATTGCTGGTTTAGTTGTTTCCAATTAACAGCAAATTATTTGTATCTCTATGTATGAACAGAATTCTGATCTGCTCTCATTTGTCTGAGATTCTTGTTCAGAAGCCAGGGTATCATTAGTAATGATATCCCAAAACTAGTGTAGGTCCTCAATTTTCTAGGTCATTGCAATGATTAAGCACAGGAGTGTGAAACGCGTTTGCTGATCTCTTGGGAGTCTTATGTGATTGGCATGTCTTTGCTTTTAATGGATTCATAATAAAGAACTGATTTTATCCACTGGAAGTGCCACCATCTCTCTTTTCTTACTGTTGTGGACTTGGTTGCAGTGGAGGATCTCACAGGTCACCTTGTGAGCGGTGCGCCCTTCCAGCTTCCTTTTGTGTGTTAGGCATACCCACAGTTTTCATTATAGAAAAGGGGAAGAAGCTGATTCAAGAAATTTTGTAATTCAATTGGTGCCTCTTCAAAAAAGCAATTCTGCCCAAAATGGATCTTTACTGCCATATCCACAGGCCTGGGCATGGCCTAGAAATTGCACCAATAATGGTCTTTCTGGGGCATGGGCCTGCCAGATGCCTGGACCAGCAGAGGTTCAAGCACTCCCCTCTCCATCCAGAATAAAAACCCATTTTGAGTGGAGTTGCTCTTTACAAAATTGACAAACATTTTGGAAAGTATCTGGGAAGATAAGAAGCAAAAGTATCCAGGAAGAAAATGAATTACAACTCAGGGCCTTGTATTTAAATAAAGACCAAGGATCGAGAAGAGAGTAGGTAAATTGATGCTGTAATACAGAAAGGTCTACAAAGCTTTCTAGTCTTTATTGAGCCCTCTTTGAGATACAAATATCTGAAAACACATGGCCACAGGTAGGTTATAAATCACCTTATGGCACATTTAAAGAAATGGGAGTTTTCGTGCCGAATGGCTTAGAAAATAACCAATAATCTTTTGTCATGCTCAACAGTGCATAATTAGTTCAACCCGTGTCCATTAATAGAAAGTATTTACTATATGCCAATACCAGCTCGTCTGACCTTGAAGAAGCCATATTATCTCTGCTAGGCTTACAAACACTTATTTTAACATAGGCTTTATTCTCGAGACAGTCGCTCAATGAGCTTGCTTCCCTGGTACAGCTCTGCATTCATTACCAGGTTTCCATACAGATTAAATATTACTAAATTGCATCGGGGACTAGAAGGCTGCCTTCTCGTGTTGTCTTAAGCCCATACACACAAAAGACCTGGGTATTTGTAAACACGCACTAAACCCTGTGTCCACAGACAACCGCAGAATGTGTACTTATTCAAAACATCAACACACACTGGTCACTGGAAAGTCTTGTATTATTATTTTTCTTTTTTGTCTTGTGCTTTTTTTGCCAGTTTTTGCAAATTCAAAATTATGACCTTTTACAAGCTCCATTAACCCCCTTTGTACCAGATGACACGCACCCCCGAATGTGTCACTGGTGACAATAATAAGGCTTTAGGAGATAGTTGGATAGGTATACTGTTAGGTAAACTAACAGTGAAACAGATAAATACCCAGTTCTATAGAATTTTAAACGCCCATGTACATTTAAATTTGACACTTTAAAATAATCCTGTTTCTACATGTTTATTTTTCTCTAGTTAGGTTTTTTCCCCCCCTTGGCTCATCTTGCCACATTATACGACCAATTCTTCGACTGTCTTTCCATATTAAAAGACAAGGAAACATGTTGTCATTAGGAGGTTCCTCTTAATATGGCTTAAGCTGTGATGTCTTTTTGAGTTCCCATAGCTCTTTGGAATTCACAGCTTTGTCTCCAGCTTGGGCACTCTTGGCTTGCCAGAAGAGACTGCATAAATAATGACATTCATCAACATGTCACTGAAGGCTGAACATCATTCAGGTTGCACAATTAAATTTAGAAAGCATTGACTATATTAACATATAACATTTTTTTTCCATTGCATCCTTTTGTTTGGCAAATGTAACCATTTTGGGACTCTCCCGCTCCAGTACAAAGATAGTGCAGAGCCAAGGACTACTGAAGTGGTAAGAACAGACTTCACAAAAGGAAGACACTGTACATGATTCTCGAGCCTGATTAGGCCTTTGTTATGTATCAAAGGAGCTAAAGAATGAACTAGTAGGAACTTTTAGCTGCAGAGCTTCGTCGTCTCGTACGTGGAGCCATTAGGAAGCTGACTGCTGAATACAGAAAGCTGGGCTTGTATCCTTCCCACCTCATTGCTGCTCATTTTCAGCCGGTGTCGTAGTAAGCAGCTAAACAGATCCAACTTACGGGCACCAGGTGGGGAAAGGAAATTGACACGTTTCCTCAACTCTTGCATTTCCATGAGTGCTCCTTCTCTGGATCCAGGCTGCTCAAGTTTTTGAGCCAAGCCCCTGATTGCCTCTGGATCAAAGGGCACGCTATAACCAAAAGCATGAAGACCATCAATACGAACATACTCAGGGTCTCCCAATTTATCATCCAAAGTCTGTTTGTCAGTCCATTCTGCTGAATCTTCCTCTCCCTCTTCCTCAAGAGGATTGCTCCTCATGTAAAAATGTACAGTCTCAAAAAATGACCGCCACCGATGACCTAATATCAAAGTCCAGTTCTGGCAGCGGTCTCCTCCTTCCATGTCCCAAGTTTTCTCCCAACTTGGATACCCTTGTTCCCCGGCAGGCAATAGCCAGCTTTCTGAGTGGCTTCCTCCAAAGGGGTTAACATACACTGTTACTTGTGGATCTCTGGTCCCATTCCCAGCAAGACAGAGGCGCATTGAAAGTCCTAGAAGCATATGCAACTGCCTTGGCCAGTGCTTGTTGCTCTTGCAGGTAAGCAGCATACGCTTCCTGCCTCCCATCTGAAACCACATGCCAAGTCGTAGATCTCCAGAAATAAAGAATGCTGGGGCTCTCAAACGTCCATCCTGCTTCAGGAGCAAGTATTTCACCTCCAAGTCCTGAAGGCTACCTTCTGTCCCAAGGTAAGGTTCTGAGGACTCAGGCACTGAAGGCACACACAGGCCTTGAGCTGAGAGAGTGTATCCAGGGTTGCAGCTGGCACACTGAGCATGAAGTACTGTTGAACAGAGGGAACACAAGGGACCTGGTCCCTGTATGCAAGGTATGTTCTCCTGGCAGTTGGGATGCTGGAAAGTGCAGGTACAACTGTGGGAGGCCTCTAGAAATGTGCCTGGCACAAGAGAGGCACTACAGTACAGAAGAGACTGAATCCGATGCCACCAATACGATACAGATCTGTAGAAAAAAACAAAAAAAAATTACTATTCACTTAAATTTAAAATCATTATATAATATAATACTACAGTTATAGATATATATGCATATTCAGTAAAGCAGCGCAAAAAAGGAAAATGTAAAAAATGCAGTACCCCATATCAATCAATCATATTTCAGTTAAATAATGTTAGAAAGGTCAAATATCAGTTTTGATTAGATGCTATGGATTACTGTACATTGTAATTTGTACTTTAATTTAATGAAAATGTCTTTGGAGGGCCACATTTTCTCTCATGGGGATGCAGAGGTGTTCCATGCATCCCATGGAGGGAGGTTATTTTCCAGGGGCAGGGGCAGATTGTAAAGATGCTGTAAAGTATCCAGTTGTGGTTTTCCAGGGGCAGGGTCAGATTGTAAAGATGCTGTAAAGTATCCAGTTGTGGTTTTCCAGGGGCAGGGTCAGATTGTAAAGATGCTGTAAAGTATCCAGTTGTGGTAACATTATGTGACACACACAATATTTCCACAACTGGATCCTGGCTGCCAAATTTCTAATGTTCGCTGCAAGGTAAATGCTGCATAGTGTCTAATTTGTTGCTATTGTCTCCCAGATAATACACTTTCATGTTTATTTCAAGATTAATCCTGCCCAGTTTCTCCTTCTTATACTGCAACCTAACCGAGCTGCTCACGTGCTATGCAGCCAAGTCTCTATTTTTGAAAATTTGGGGAATAATTAGGGATTTGAAGATGGGGAGGGATTTGGGGAATTTAGGGTTGTGGCTCTGATGTGTTTTTTGCACTACGTATTCACATATTTAATAAACTCTTAAGACAATGCAGGGGTTCTGCAAAAAAAGAAGCCCTCAAACTATACAGTGAAACTGTTTTGCCAGTAAATAATTTGTACAATGTTGATGGCTGTAGCTTTATTTTTCATAAACTTTCCTTTAGATTTTAGATCTGTTGTGGCTGCGACTTCCACTGATCAATTCAGATCTATTACCACTTCAGGGGCTGCACCCTAAACTACATAAAAAAGTATTTTATTTCAAGTTGAACTGAATCATATTGGGATGTTGCTGCTGTATTATAGCCAAGGTAAATGTAAAAGTTTAAAAAATATTAAAATATGTGATGCCAATATACAGTGTCTCTGATGCTTGTGTATTTTTTCACATCACCACATATAGCTTAAAGGCATCTCCAAAAATGTAGCTTATAAAATGGGTGTTTTTTCCATGTCATCCTCAAGGTCAGATTAAAAGTACCCTGTACCCACTGTATGGTATTTAAAAACATATGTTCTTTGTTAAATGTATCCTATAGCAGTGTCCAACACTGCATGCTGTATTTTGACAATAACTTGCCATTTATCCCAGAAAATAGCTAACATTGAATTTCAAGACCTCCCCCACAATCCAATGGGATTTGCTACAAAGTTTAGGCATCACAAATTTTAGACAGGATCTGACAAACACTTGTAAATCAAGGCAAATTTGCTAATCCCTACTTAAGAAAATGTACATACTTAGTTTATAGTCTGGGCATAGATGCACAACACATTACTCTGTAACATTAATCCATGCACCGATGCCCTAAGAAACAATATTACCGTATTTCGCATATTGCCACCAGCCCATTACCTTTTTTTAGCTAGTCCCTTTTAAAGCCTGTATATATCTATATCTATCGATGTGTGTGTGTGTGTGTATATATATCTAATGTAGGTAGATATATATATAGGCAGTACACTATTGGAGGGGATTATGGCTTTTATATACTCAGCTTTGTAATGCTTAAAATGCACAGCTTAGGCCAAGATAAAATCTAAATCTTGGTTGTAAGGTGGTAATTGGGAAGTGATTATACAATTGGATACATACTCACAAAGAAGACATATACTGTATACTGCTAGACATTTGAAGGTCATGTGACAATCACTGCTGTCTTTTCTTTATTTTTTACTTCCCCAAGAGGGAGTGATAAAATTTTAATGTGTGAAGGAAAGTACTACCTTTGACTCACTACCTTGCAACCAGCCGTGCTTGGCCTTGTAGTAATTATACAATAATAGTCTGCGTTTTGCATCATTATCTTATATGGTAGATCTTTCTATGGTGTTTTATAGCTATCTTTATAAGACTTTTTCTAGCTTGACATGTCTCAAAAGACTAGTAACTTTTCTAAACTGCATGAGATAAATCCTTTTTGGTCAACATAATTTCAGGCTCAGCCTTCTTGAGCTGGTTAAAGGTCCTTCCTGCCTTCAAGGCTTGATTTACACCTTTCTGTGCATGTTTTCATGTGTTATTATGTGCGTTCCTAAAAATCATGGGTTTTCATGTGCTGCCATTGTCATTGATAGGTCCTAAAATGCGTGTCAACACATCACAAAATGGACAATGCATGTCAGCGCATCTCACAGTTGTGAGCTACACCAATGCCTAGGTGTGAATGGGTCTTTAGGGCTTGTGTACAGATTTATTTATATCTATTCTTTGAAATGTGTTTGAAGCTCAAATTTGAAGCACATTGAAAACAATGTGGTTAACATCAATACTGTCTGATAGGACAGGTCACAATACAGCATTATTGCTTTCAGGTTGGGTTTGATTTTTAAAAAGGCAGTTTTTCTTATACAAACACGTTCCACACTCATTTTTTTTATTTAATTGCCATCAATATAAAGCATCTGACATGCATGTCAAGTGCAATACATGCATTTTAGATGCATATGCAGTCTCTTGTTGACCTTGTTGATAAAGAACACAAAAGCATTAAAGTGAACATGTTATCCAATTTTAAAAGTCCTTCCAAAGAGCAGGCATTACAAAGTGCCAACTATTGTACTGTATTTGTAAGTTTCTAAAGCCACTTCTGTGCACCTCCATGAACCAGGTCTTGCCCCATTAATTCAATTGTGGCCTACCTGATATCCTCCTGTCCAATGAGAGCACCTTCATTGACCCACAAGGTAGCTCTCATTGTATTGAAGGACACTGGACACAGGGAGCTTAGGTCAAGCAACAATCTAAAACCAGGATCACAAAAAACCGTAAAGGGTAACAACAAATACCTTGCAGTGCCTACTCTTTGGAAGAATGTTTATTCTTCAAATTTTAAATGGCTGGCAGCTCCTTTGTAAATAGAAAGTACAATGTATTTTCAGTACTAAATTGAGGATTTATAGTAACCTTTCTGCAACTAAAGTTAGATTTACTTTATTTTCCATGATCATTGGATTTCATAAAAAGATTCACAAATGCAACATATAGGAGTCATCTGAATATCAGGGAAGTGGATTAGCAACCCTACTTAACATCTTCAATACTGGGCACTTTTGCCCCCTTCCTGCCCAGGCCACTCTCCAGCTTTCAGTGCTGTCACACTTTGAATGACATTTGTCATGCAACATTGTACCCAAACTAAATTTTTATAATTTCTAATTTTTCTTTTATAATTAAAGCTTTCTTTTGGTAGTATTTAATCACCACTTGGTTTTTTTTTTTTTTTTTTGCTAAATAAACGAAAAAAAAAGACTGAAACTTTTGAAAATAAACATGTTTTATTTCATTTCTTGAGGCCAAAAAATGCCAGGACTGTACATATATACCCCAAATTACCCCTTTTGGAAAGTAGACAGTTCATGGTATTTAGTAAGAGCCATGGCAGTGATCAGGGACACTGACTTGTGACAAAAAATTTCAATTTTTTTAAAATATTCTATTTTTTTATTATATTTTTTTTCCTTTTTTTTGCGATTTGACCAGAGCAATATGTTACCATAGTAACATTTTACTACTCTGGGTAAGTTATCAGTGTTATTTTTTTACATTGTTTGCTTATAGCAATGACTTTCTTTGCTATAAGCAAGCATTTTACTTAATGAAATCAATTCATTCAGTATTGTTTTTTTGTGATTAGCTGTGATTGGCCACAGCTGATCACATGGCACAGATAGGGCTGTGATAGACCCAGTCTGTACCATGTGATCACTGCGACCAATCACAGCTAGCAACACAATTGTACACAATGGATAGCTTGAAAGGAAGCCATCCAACTGCCATGTGACCTGCTGTGATTGGTTACAGCGGTCACATGGTACCACCAGCGGGCCCGGTGGATACAGCCCGTGACAGATCGTGCCGCATTGTGGGCACGCGCAAGGCGTGATCCGGGAGGATTTCATATGATACCCGGATCGATGAGAGTTCCGCACAGCTGTCATCTTGCTATAGGCTGGGCGGGAAGTGGTTAAAGAGGAACTTGACTCCCCCTAACACGTTCCCCCCCCCCCCCCTTTTTGCTGGGTCTTACACTGTCATCTTCTTTAGTGACATATTCAGGAGACCGTCTCTTCTCTGGGTTATTGCAGCATACCCTATGATGATGTGCATGCACCACAGCGTCTCATCATTGGACTGGCTGCAAAAACCAGGAAGAGACAGCTGGTCTCCCTTACAATTTGGAGCATGCACAGTAGAATACTCTATGGGATGCTTTACATGAGTTATACAGATGAGTAGGAGGAGATGAGAATTGGGAGAGGAGATGAGGAGAGATCTATGTTCTTTGGAAAAAGTAGGCAGTGCTGACAACACATGCTTAGAAATTCAGAGCTGTGTTGCCATGCCAAAAAGGGAGGTAGGAGCGTACTATATTTCTGGCACATTAACAGTTATTTTTCTGTACCCTCAGTGAGTTTAACCACTTCAAAACGGCCAAATTTGATATTTTTGCTAGAAAATTACTTAGGATCCCCAAACAATACATTTGACATCTGTGATGGAAGCACCTGTGGAGCTTAAAATCAGGCATGAACGAATGTTATTTTAAAGCTGGCCATACACTGTCAGTTTTTTTTTTCATTTGGCCAGTGAGGAATCCACTCCTCTGACAGTGGGACCCACCACGTTGAGAATACACTAGATAATGGCTTCAGCTGCTGATCGTTAAAAGTTTTCTAGCATGGACCTTCAGAAGTCGGTCAAATGATCAACTTCTGTCAAGTGTGGATGGCCACACACTAATTGAAATTTGTCCAGTCCCTGCTGATCCAGACATATTTCAATCAATCAGTGTATGGCCATCTTTAGCTCCACAGGCCCCCTGAGACCCCAGCTTCTGTTGTGATAAAGCCAGATTTTTAAAATAAAAGTCAAAGGCTGGACCAACCCTCTAATCACCTACTCCTTCAGTAGTTCTTGGTTATTAGGCTTGGCCATCATGCTTGAACACCCATAGCTAAGCACAGGAGCTGAGAAGGGTATACTAGCCTTATGCCCTGTACACACGGTCAGACTTTCCAATGGAAAATGTGAGCTTGTTGTCGGAAATTCCGACCGTGTGTAGGCTCCATCGGACAGTTTCCATCGGAATTTCTGACACACAAAGTTTGAGAGCAGGCTATAAAATTTTCCGACAACAAAATCCGATCTCGTAAATTCTGATCGTGTGTAGAAAATTCACAAAGTGCCATTCATGCTCGGAATCAAGCAGAAGAGCAGCACTGGCTATTAAAATTCATTTTTTCTCGGCTCGTCGTACGTGTTGTACATCACCGCGTTCTTGACGTTCGGAATTTCCGACCAACTTTGTGCGACCGTTTGTATGCAAGACAAGTTTGAGCCAACATCTGTTGTAAAAAATCTGATGGATTTTGTTGTTGGAATGTCCGATCAATGTCTGATCGTGTGTACAGGGCATAAGACTTTACTGAATAGCTGGTATTTGCATATCCAAGTCCTTTGGATTTTGAATGTACCAAAGAGGCGCAGACAACTGAGGATCACCTTTGCTCCTTAACAAAATTTCTTCAATGGAAAGGTTTGCTTTAAAGTGGTAGTAAACTCCCATACATGATTTTTTCCTATAGGTAAGCCTATAATATACTGTAAACATCTCCTCCTAAATGTGCACCGTTTAGGAGATATTTACTGTACATGCAGCTGGTGACATCACTGACATATGTGTTCTGAAGGAACAGGCACCCGGGCCGTTTCTTTTGAGTCCTGTGCCGTAAACGGCGGCTCCCTCGCAGTGAAATCATCACGGCTCCGGCCACTCACACAGCTGGAGTCCACGAACCCGGAAGGAAGACCAGGTGAAGGTGGAAGACTTGTCATTGGTGATGGCTCACCACTGGAAGGGCTTCGTTCTAAGGTAAGTTTTATATAATGTGCTAGTATGCGATGCATACTAGCATGTTATAACTTTGCCTAGCAGGTTAAAAAAAATTGCCGGTGGTTTACTACCGTTTTTAAAAATGAAATACTAGAATAAAAAGTAAAAGCATATTAAAAAAAAACTTTTATTAAAAGATTATGTAGGTTGCCACTGGTGAGCCCTCTGAGTGAAACAGCTGCTTGCCAGGCTGTCATGTTGAACTCATTCACTTCGATACTTTCCAAGTTACTGATGCAAAACAGTATGTAGATCAGGAGTTCTGACTCCAGTCTGACTGTGCTAGCTTCATGTAGGTTTTGGGGAGGGGACTCTGACTATTTTCAGGTTTGTAATGCAATGTGCAATGACAGACTTCATATTCCTTTAAGAACAGATGTCCTTTAAAATACTGTAGTCCAAAGCATGTTTAAGTACAAAACAACATTTTGCTTCTGAAAAAACCCGGGCACAGGAACATTTATCAGGATGCATTGCAAACTTCCAATGGGTCCACATGTGCCTAACCATTGCAGGTGTAGGTAGACCATCTGGAACAAGGACAGTATTGGAATTGCTTTAGTTGTCATTGTAGTTTTATAAAAATTGCTATGGAATTGTGTGCTATGGCCAGTTTAGATGACACGTAGTGGTGGGGTTCTTAAAGTGTCATAAAACACACATCATTATAAACTGTCAATACTTGCTATATTACAATGTGTGCATTCTCACTTTGCCACTAGAGCATTCATTTTCTGTATTCTACAAAAAACCTGGTTGATCCTGCTGTTCACTGTTCATTCCTCCTCGTCTGTGTCCCCTCTGCAGCCCAAGATAGACCAGCCATTGCCACATTTGCTGAGCATGCTTTAGCTTCAGTTCATTTCTAAGTTGTTAATTTCTTCCTTTTTTTTATTTGTGCAGCCCACGTGACTACAGAGTTGCACATGTGGGTGTATACACTCTGGATAAATGACAGCCCACTCCCACCACTCCTTCTCCATGTCCTTGTACTGCTAAACATTATGGGGCGGGATATCAGATGGTGATTGATGAAGGCTTTACCTCCCAGTTGCTCCCAGCACATACACACCACAGACACAGGCTGGAGGGGTGTGACACAGGCTGTGATTGGTAGAACCTCCTCCAAATATATTTACAGTGTGAACACTGTCATCTTCTTTAGTGACATCTTCAGGAGGTCATCTCTTTTCTGGGTTCTTGCAGCAGACCCTATAATGATGTGCATGCACCACAGTTTGTACTAAACCAGAAAGAGACAGCTGGTCTCCCTTACGATTTGGAGCATGCACCATAGAATACTCCATGGCAGGGATCCTCAAAGTACGGCCCTCCAGCTGTTGCAGAACTACATGTCCCATGAGGCATTGTAAAGCTCTGACATTCACAGACATGACTAGGCATGATGGGAATTGTAGTTCCTGAACAACTGGAGGGCAGTAGTTTGAAGACCCCTGCTCTATGGAATGCTTTGCATGAGTTATGTAGATGAGTAGGAGGAGATTTGGAGTTGGGTGAGGAGATGAGGAGAGATCTATGTTCTTTGGAATCTAAAGTAGGCAGCACTGACAACACATGCTTAGTATGATAGTGTGATTGGCTACTTTACAAGCCAGTAACAGCCTGTAAACAAACAAACCAAAACCAGAAGTGACAAATTTTTTGTTGCTTCCAGTTTTTTCACAGACGAGGGGAAGGAATTTACACTCTTCACAATGTATCCAGTGGGTTCCTGGTGTGATGGAGGAAATGTGGTGTGTGGTGGGAGGAGGAGGGGGGGGGCTTCAGCTACCTGTAAAAGTGATCAAGGGGCTGCATAGCCGCTCGGATAACTTTTACTATATAGAGAATTGCTAGCTGAAAGGAACGGTACCAGGACCATAACTGTAGCTGCAGCCACGATCCTGCTATAACCACCTAATTACGAGGCCTTTTATATATACATGCGGCAGGTATGTAGGTAGGTAAAAGGACAAAGCATGGGGAATATGCATGTATTGCCTTGACATACACTTTAAAGGAACTTTAAAGGAACTGTCACTTTAACAAAGATGTAAAAAAAAATTAAAGATATAGCTGCCGACAGGTAAAAAATATCTCTCTCTATCTATTCGCACACCCCCACTTATCATATTTGTAAACTTACAAATGAGTTAGCTTTTTTAACTGCATCTAAACATCACATGATACGAAGCCTATACAGTAATCTTGCTGTGTTTTCACGAAAACATGAAGTATGTGTTTAGGGATCATACAGAAATACGCTTTTGTCTACATCAGCTTGCAGCATCCTTGTACATAAACCCAGGGAGAATATAGGCCCCTGCAAGGCAAACTAAAAAACAGAAAATGGATTTTCAACAGGTTGCTTCATTTAGACTGCAGTCTTGCTTTGTTTTGAACAGTGTGTTATGCACAGTACAAAAAATATGCAGCGTGCATACAAAGTGCTGATTGACTCAGCACCAGCTGATAAGTAGCCCCCAACTATTGTTAAATGAGTTCTTTTTTAAAGTAACCTTTGACTCCCTGTTGATTCCATATTTATATTCTACATGCAAAAAAAGCACATAATTCCGGGAAATCAGACCTTTCCTTCTTTGTGGGAAGATTGCAGGGTAAGCACAGGCGTACAGTAACTTATGCTTTTGACACACGTAACTGCTGTTACACATAAATACATCAATCATTATTAGCCTCTTTAACCACTTCAGCCCCAGAAGGATTTACCCGCTTCCTGACCAGGCCATTTTTTGCGATACGGCACTGCATCGCTTTAACTGATAATTGAGTGATTGGGCGATCGTGCAACGCTGTACCCAAAATTGGCATCATCATTTTTTTTTTACTTTCTGCTATAATACATTAAAAAAAAAATAATAATAATATATATATATATATATATATATATATATATATATATATATATATATATATATATATATATATATAAACAAATGTATTCATCAGTTTAGGTCGATATATATTCTTCTACATATTTTTGGTAAATAAAAATTGCAATAGGCGTATATTGATTGGTTTACGCAAAAGTTATCACATCTACAAACTATGGGATAGATTTAGGGGTTTTTCTTTTTTTTATTGTTTTTACTGGTGATGGCAGCGATCTGTGATTTTTAGTGGGAGTGCGACATTGTGGCAGACAAATATGACCCCAAATGACACGTTTTGGGGACCAGTGACATTATTACATTGATCAGTGCTAAAAAAAATGCACTGATCAATGTATAAATGACACTGGCAGGGAAGGGGTTAATACTAGGGGGTGATCAAGGGGTTAACTGTGTTCTCTGGGTGTGTTTTAACTGTAGGGGGGATGGGCTGCCTGGAACACCACAGAGATCACAGTTCCCGATGACTGGGAACAGCAGATCTCCATGATGTCTCCTGTCAGAATGGGGATCCGCCTGGTTTACACTGGCAGATCCCTGTTCTGCCTCTGTACACCGTGATCCAGTGGACATCGCCTGCTATATCAAATGCACGGACCGACGTACACGTACGGCGATTCGCGCTATCCAGCCACCTTGCCACAGTATAACTGCAGCGGGTGGTCGGGAAGCGGTTGAGGGTCAGTTCAGCAAAAAAAAATGTTATTTTGGTTTCTAGTAGATGCCGAACTCTGGGTAAAACTTAGAAGGGAAAGGTTAGACCCTATGTCAAGTTTTTACTGCTATCTGTATCTCTTTGGGGGAAATATGATGAACCCAATTTACCTAGGCTTGGTTTGCGACAGGTTCAGTGAACACACTAAAGTTCCAGTGCCAAATCGGAACCCTATCAACGTCAGTGGGAGCCAAATGTTAAAAAAAAAAAAAAAATAATGTCCATTGTCTAAGTCAAAGGCAAGGGATTATCACACAAATGCCATGAGGGGCTGGACACTGCCCTGGGGAACATGAATCAAAGCAAAATGTTTAAAAATGATAGGTGGGGAGCAGCAATTTTAGTAAGGCTAAAAAAAGGCACCATTAAAAATGCTAAATTCCATTGAATAACATGCCTTGGTGACAGGGCCGGGACAAGGGGTGGGCGGAAGGGTCAGCTGCTCTGGGCGCAATGGTGTATTGCAGGGATTGGGGAGCCCTGACTCTAATCCTTAAGGGAAAAGGGGGGACAGTTTGCCATCTTTGCCCTGTGCACTGGATGACCTTGCCCCAGCACTGCTGGGTGATGTCCTGACCCTGCCATGAAGTGGTGCATCTGTGTGATGTATACTACCCACTACAGAAAATCTAACATTTACAAAGTAAAAAGAGTATTTAAATTGCCAGCAAAAAAACAGGTGCTCTGTGCTTGAGCGGCTTCCTGTTCATTCACAAACTGAAGCATAGTAAACACAGTTTACTTTGACTCAGTTAAGAACGAACACAGATGCGATCAGTATAGATCACTCACTGTGTACATTCATTCCTTCTGATACATCCCCTGCAGCAGCCGGTGGGAGAGGAAGGAAGCTAGCATCACTGCAAGGGGAGAAAGGGGGCGCCAGGAAGCAGGGGGAATCAGCACCACACAGGGCAATTATAGTGTGCCCAGTGAGCACACCCCACACAGCCTTTGCGCACGCCTATGAAACCACCTGATGAATTCTTATATCTAACATGAATGGTAGGTGTTAGAGCTCAGAAGCACTTCAGCATCTGTGTCTTCACAGCTGCTGTAGCTATTAAAAGGTGGTCCTACTTTTTCCAGTTTCATGATACATTATTGAGAATAAGAAGTTGCCAGGGCGGGTGAGTGGGAACTAGGGATGAGCTTAATTTGGGGTGTTCGCGGCAAATTTGAAAGCCGCGGAACACTCTTTAAAAGTCTATGGGAGAAATCAAAAGTGCGAATTTTAAAGGCTTATATACATGGTATAGTCATAAAAAGTGTTTGGGGACCCGGGTCCTGCC
This sequence comes from Aquarana catesbeiana, assembly GCF_042186555.1. Taxonomy (NCBI): domain Eukaryota; kingdom Metazoa; phylum Chordata; class Amphibia; order Anura; family Ranidae; genus Aquarana; species Aquarana catesbeiana. Next base: position 280,697,934 of record NC_133330.1, read on the forward strand.
CCAGGGGACATGTATCAATGCAAAAAAAAGTTTTAAAAACTGCAGTTTTTTCGGGAGCAGTGATTTTAATAATGCTTAAAGTGAAACAATAAAAGTGAAATATTCCTTTGTTTCACTTTAAGCATTATTAAAATCACTGCTCCAGAAAAAACGCCATTTTTAAACTTTTTTTTGCATTGATCCATGTCCCCTGGGGCAGGACCCAGGTCCCCAAACACTTTTTATGACAATAACTTGCATATTAACCCTTAAAATTAAAGCACTTTTGATTTTTCACGTTCGTGTCCCAAAGACTTTAATGGTGTTTGCGTGTTCTAACAAATTTTTTGCCTGTTCGCATGTTCTGCTGCGATTCGAACCGGGGGGGGGGGGGGGGGGGTGTTCGGCTCATCCCTAGTGGGAACGCACAAACACAGAACTATTACCAAAAGATCTGTTATGCCGCGTACACACAAGCGGAACTTCTGTCAGAAAAAACTTGGATGGTTTTTCCGACGGAATTCCGCTCAAGCTTGACTTGCATACACATTTGTCCGCGGAAAATTTTAAAACCTGCCATCCAACATTTGTCCACGGAAAATCCCACAACAATTGTCCGATGGAGAGTACAAACGGCCGGATTTTCCGCCAACAGCCTGTCATCACACAATTCCCGTCGGAAAATCCGATCGTGTGTACGAGGCTTAAAAAATGAGGCAGATAGTCTGTAGTGAAGATTCCATATGACTCTGTCAAGGACAGATGTATGGCAGTAGAAGTCAGGACTCCAAAGTCAGACCTTCAGAACAACAGAGGAGGGGAAGTACAAAGGTGCAATGATATTGATAATTTAATTGACTATTTTTATCTTCCTTCCTTATTATTAATTTGGAACTTCTAAAATTAAATTACAATGCAACTATGGTCAAAGGAGAGATTTTATGATCTGTTGCTTATAAATCCGATTAATTCCAACTTGCAAAGTCATATATATATATGCCCATATAAATGGCAAGATAAATGACATGACAATTTATAACCATATACTTTATGGCCCATGTGAATTATTGTTTTTCAACTGAACACATCGTATAAATACAGGATTAAAAGCTAGATACTGTTAAGAATATGATAACATATAATAAAAGCTATAATCAGCTGGGACACACCAAGACACCCACAATCCTTTTATTTTTACATATGACCTTCATTCGCTGATTGGAGGGCCCAGGCATAAAAGTGTCCATAGACTAAACACGTCAAACCAAAATAACTTCTAGTTCTAATAAAAGCATGACATTTTTGTAAGACTTTGCAATAGTCCTAATGGATAATGCACTTATCTAATAAAAGAATACTCAAGAATTTAGGAATTAACATACCAATTTTAAATTATATTTGCAAAGAGAAAATATTGAATCATTCCTTTTGTGCGTTAGATTCTTGTCATTAAGCCAATAAAGTTACCAAAATACATTTTATGGACTACATCAATAGAATACTGTATAAGTTAGTGTAGCCTTAAATTTCTTCCCCAGGCTGAGTTAATTCAGCACACACACAAGGTAGACCCATTGTATTCTGTAGTGATTCCTACCAACAGAGGGTATTTAAAGCAAAAATTATTTGCTGACATCTGTGATGGAAGCACCTGTGGAGCTTAAAATCAGGCATGAACGAATGTCATTTTAAAGCTGGCCATACACTGTCAGTTTTTTTTTTTCATTTAGCCAGTGAGGAATCCACTCCTCTGACAGTGGCACCCATCGTGTTGAGAATCCACTGATTAGTGGCTTGGATTAGTGTGGATGGCTACACACTAATTGAAATTTGTCCAGTCCCTGCTGATCCAAACACATTTCAATCAGTGTATGGCCAGCTTTAGCTCCACAGGCCCCCTCAGACCCCAACTTCTGTTGTGATAAAGCCAGATTTTTAAAATAAAAGTCAAAGGCTGGACCAACTCTCTAATCACCTACTCCTTCAGTAGTTCTTGGTTATTAGGTTTGGCCATCATGCTTGAACACCCATAGCTAGGCACAGGAGCTGAGAAGTGTATGCTAGCCGTAGACTTTACCGAATAGCTGGTATTTGCATATCCGAGTCCTTTGGATTTTGAAGGTGCCAAAGAGGCGCAGACAACTGAGGATCACCTTTGCTCCTTTACAAAATTTCAAAGTGAAAGTAAACTCCCATACATTCATTTTACCTATAGGTAAGCCTATAATATACTTTAAATAATGTGCAATAATGTTAGGAGATTTACTGTACATGCAGCCTGTGACATCACTGGCGCATGTGCTCGGAAGGAACACCCGGGCTGTTTCTTTAGAGTCCTGTGTCGTAAACGGCGGAGTCCACAAACCCAGAAGGAAGACCAGGTGAAGGTGGAAGCCTTGTCAGCGGTGATGGCTCCCCACTGGAAGGGCTTCCTTCTAAGGTAAATAATGTGCTAGTATACAATGCATACTAGCACGTTATAACTTTGCCTTGCAGGTTAACCTCCCTGGCGGTTTGATTATTTCAGATTTTAGGTGCTGAAAGCGGTACCATTATTTTGCATGGAAATTTGTCGTTTTATATTGCAGACCTGTAATTCTTAGAAATAACTCACTTAAATCTGTCCAAACAAGAGAAATCATAAATTATAATATAATAAATAACTATAAATAATTATGACAAATAATAATATAATAATACAAATTATTCAATAATGTAATCAAATCAAAAACACTGAAATTTGCTCAGTTGCAGAATTGTCACTGTCATTACTTTTAGTGTTTGATGACGAATTTCCCCACGAATCACTATCGCTCAATTCTGCAAGTGATTCTAATTTATTATCGCTGTTTTCTAGCTGGTCTAAAACCACTTTTGACGTAAACGGCATTTTTTGCTTGCTATGGACAATCTCCAGTTTCCTGGCAGAAAGGATAGTATTTATAATATAAAACTGCATGCAGGGCACTGGACAAACCACTAGGGACAAAGGGGATGTGTAATTATTTGATACAGTACTGTAATCTGCAAGATTACAATATACTGTATCTATACTGTGTTTTTTACTTTTTGAATTTGACGCAGAACTCCGTACCCGTGCGACGCAACGCTCGCAGGGAACGGAGCTCGGCACTGTGAATAGAGCGAGACGCAGCAGCTCGCCGATCACAGCGGGGAGACATCGCAGGATTCTGGGGACAAGGTAAGTAAACTCTACATGGATCCTGCGATGCGATCCCGAGTCTGACTCGGGAATACCGCCAGGGAGGTTAAAAAAAAAAAAATTGCCGGTGGTTTACTACCACTTTAAAAATGAAATACTAGAATAAAAAGTAAAAGCATATTCAAGAAAACTTGTATTGAAAGATTATGTAGGTTGCAACTGGTGAGTCCTCTGAATGAAACTGCTGCTTGCCAGGCTGTCATGTTGAGCTCATTCACTTTGATACTTTCCAAGTTACTGATGCAAAACAGCATGCAGATCAGGAGTTCTGACTCCAGTCTGACTGTGCTAGCTTCATGATTGTTTTGGGGAGGGGACTCTGACTATTTTCAGGTTTGTAATACAATGTGCAATGGCAGCCTTCATATTCCTTTAAGAACAGATGTCCTTTAAAATAGTCCAAAGCATGTACAAGCACAAAACATTTACTTCTGAAAAAACCCTGGCACAGGAACCTTTATCAGGATGCATTACAAACTTTCAATGGGTCCACATGTGCCTAACCATTGTAGGTGTAGGGAGACCTTCTGGAACAAGGACAGCATTGGAACTGTTTTAGTTGTCATTGTAGTTTTATAAACATTTCTATGGAATTGTGTGCTATGGCCAGTTTAGATGACACGTAGTGGTGGTGTTCTTAAAGTGTCATAAAACACACATCATTATAAACTGTCAATACATGCTATATTACAATGTGTGCATTCTCACTTTGCCACTAGAGCATTCATTTTCTGTATTCTACAAAAAACCTGGTTGATCCTGCTGTTCACTGTCCATTCCTCCTCGTCTGTGTCCCCTCTGCAGCCTGAGATAGACCAGCCATTGCCAAATCTGCTGAGCATGCTTTAGCTTCAGTTACTTTCTAAGCTGTTAATTTCCTCCTTTTTTTTATTTGTGCAGCCCACGTGACTACAGAGTCGCACATGTGAGCGTATACACTCTGGATAAATGACAGCCCACTCCCACCACTCCTTCTCCATGACCTTGTACGGCTAAACATTATGGGGTGGGATATCAGATGGTGACTGATGAAGGCTTCACCTCCCTGTTGGTCCCAGCACATACACACCCTAGACACAGGCTGGAGGGGTGTGACACAGGCTGTGATTGGTAGAACCTCCTCCAAATATATTTAAAGTGTGAACAAAGTGAAAGCTATTTCTAGTCAACTTAAAGCGGATCTTCAGTCATTTTTCCAACTTTCCATCTATTAAATCTTCTGCTTGTTGTTTTAACGTTGGATAGTAAAACATTTTTTTTTCTGCCAGTAATTACGTTATACAGCCCACTTCCTGTTTCTTCTCTGGTAAAAAGCCTAATCTTATGACATCATGCACAGCTCTCTCTCTCTCACTCTTGTGAGAGTTTGCCAGGAAGGAAGGGGGGATGAATCATAAGAGGGTCAATGGTAGTTGCTGAGTTGGAGGTGTGCGTCTGTGTAAATCCAGGAAGTGAACAGGCAGCAGCTTCAGCTGCCCACAGTTAAAATGGTTGCAGCCAGACTTTGTGCAGAGAGATTTCTGCAGAATATGGCAAGTACAGAATCACAGTATATATAAAATAATATGCAAAGTGGTTGGAGGGAAGCTTCAGAATGGCAAAGATGTTTTTATTACAAATTATGTGAACAGACTGCAGTTCCTCTTTAAACTCTGCCTACACCGTTTTATTGCAAAAAATATAATAATCATTTGCTTTGAAATATATTTGAACTGATTAGATTTGTATGAAGCTTTAAAAAACTTTGGGGGTTATTTAAGAAAGGCAAATCCACTTTGCACTACAAGTGCAAACTACAATTGCAAAGTGCACTTGAAATTGCACTGAAAGTGCACTTGGAAGTGCAGTCGCTGTAAATCTGAGGGGTAGATCTGAAATGAGGGGAAGCTCTGCTGATTTTATCATCCAATCATGTACAAGCAAAAATGCTGTTTTTTATTTTCCTTGCATGTCCCCCTCGGATCTAAAGCGACTGCACTTCCAAGTGCACTTTCGGTGCAATTTCAAGTGCACTTTGCACTTGTAGTGCAAAGTGGATTTGCCTTTCGTAAATAACCCCCTTTGCTGCTATTATTTATTTTGATTTTCTCTTTTGAAAGCCATTTTTTAAATGTCATGTGACCAGCACAGCACCAATCAGCACTGTGCAGACACAGATTCATAGTCCAGATGTACTCTGCTTCTCCCTGATGATGGGAAAGACCTGAAAACATCATGTGACTGCTGAACAGCAATGATTAAATAAGGTACTTAGCAGCTTTTTATCTTAGAATAAATACAGTCGCATAATCTTTATACATAAATAAAAGGGATAATGGCAATTAAACATTGGAGTTTATTTACCTAAACAGGAGCGTGCAAAATCTGGTGCAGCTCTGCATAGAAACCAATCAGCTTTCAGTTTTTTTTTTCTTTGTCAAAGCTTAATTGAACAAGCTGAAGTTAGTAGCTGATTGGCTACCATGCAGAGATGCACCAGATTTTGCACTCTCCAGTTTTAGTAAATCAACCCCAATGTGTATGCTTAGTATCACTTTAAATAGAGAGTTTCTTAATTTTGAATGGTGGCTCTTTTTCAGGAAATGTACTGTATAGTATTAGTATAGAATGAATATTATCCGAATGATGTTCATATAGATAGATAGATAGATAGATAGATAGATAGATAGATAGATAGATAGATAGATAGATACATATCTATATAGATATAACTATCTATATAGATAGATCGAGATAGATCGAGAGAGAGAGATGAACTGTGAAACGATTTCACATTGTTCTGGGAGTATCAAACTATGAGTTGCTGAGCATAAAACAAATATCTGGTTATAAGGACACATGCAGCTGGTTTTACACGTTTTGTGCCTTAGGGTCTGTAATTAAGCAGAAATTGTGTTAGACCAGGCACATATGCTGATGAGAGCAGATGCTTGTGTTTAACTTTACCCGTCCAGCTTTCACCTACAGTAACTTATTGGGAGGATGAAACTTGTCCTAGAAAACTGTTGAGAAGATATGTAGTGCCAGCCAAAGTGGATTTGTGTGTTTACTCGTGTAATTAAAATGGCTGTGCCTCCTTAAAGGTCATTTCTGAGATAAATATAGCAGCCTAACTAATTAAATATAACAATGTTAGCAGAGAAGGTTACATTTTTTTCATTACTTGGCAATTGTGCTGTAAATCCATTTTCTCTGGGATATTTCATTTTGAAAGGCTGAGAAATATATAGATTGTAAACTCTCCATGGTGATGAATATTCAGATATGCATCTACGGTACATGTGTAGGGCTGGTTTTATTGGCTTCTAACACTACCTGGTTAATACAGTTGATGATTCTGTTTTGAATGGACTCTGGATGAATATTCAGATATGGATTAACATGTAAATGGCTGGTTTTATTGGCTTCCAATACTAGTCGGTTAATAAATTTGTTTATTTGGCTTTCACTGGACTTGTGGTTGAGTCATCCAATGACTTGACCACAAGTCTTCAGGCTGCCTTCTGGGAAGTTTGTGGGTGAGCTTAACTGTCTCCATGGTAAGGAGTAGAGTTATTTTGTTTTGATAGTAGGAACCAGTTACAATGTAAAGCAGAAATAGGTTTGTAATTTCATGGAAAGGGACTCTCAAAGCTACCTGCTAGGAATCCACAAACCCGTGAGAAAGACCTCAAGAGATCAACTTGGCCAAAGTCCACCCAGAACTAAGTAACTGTTCTTTGTGATGCATGCAATGCACTGAATGCAGTGTTTTTGAGAACTTACTGATGTGTTGCTCTGATCTGTAAGCATTACGATACCAAATATGGGAGTTTTTAGACCTCATGCACACTGGACATTTTTGCAGCTGCTGTTTTTGGCCTCAGGTGTTTTTTTTCTGCAGCCAGTAAATTCCCCAGCATGTTATCCTATGTGTCCATGCGCACATAGGCTGTTATCAGTGTTTTTTTGCAGGGGTGTTTTCTGGCTGGAAATAAAACTAGAATTGGTGGGTTTTAAGAGGAGTTTTTCAGCTGCAAAAACACTCTAATGCCGCGTACACACGGTCGGACTTTTCGTCTACAAAAGTCCGACGGACGCCGACAGACAAAATACGGCTGACAATCCGATCGTGTGTGGGCTTCCCCGGACTTTCAGCGGACTTTTCCAGCCGCAAATCTGACGGACTTTAGATTTGAAACATGCTTTAAATCTTTACGTCGTAACTACGCCAGACCCAGAAATCCGCTCATCTGTGTGCTAGTCCGACGGACAAAAACCCACGCTAGGGCAGCTATTGGCTACTGGCTATCAACTTCCTTATTTTAGTCCAGTGTACGTCATCACGTACGAATCCGTCTGACTTTTGTGTGATCATATGTAGGCAAGTCCGTTCGTTAGAAAGTCTGCCGCAAGTCCGCCAAAAGTCAGTCGAAAGTCTGTCGGACAGGCTGTCGGACTTTTGTAGCCGAAAAGTCCGACCGTGTGTACGCGGCAACGCGGCATTACTCTGATAAAAGCTTAAAAACTCTGGAAAAATGTGGCTATTCGCCATTTGTCAGCGTTTTTGAGCCATACATTTTTGTGGGAGTATAGTTTTGCAAAAAAAAAAAAAAAAATTAAATAAGTTAAAAAAATGCTACAGCTACAAAACGCTGAAAATGCTACTGCAAAAAAAAGTCTACAGCTACAGCTTTCTACAGCTAATGCTACTGGCGTTTTTACAATATCCAGTGTGCATGAGGCCTTATTGTAAACGGGAAACTAAAATGGTCCTCAGTCATTTTTATTTAGCTCACATTTGTGAAAGTTAAGCTATTTTATCAAGTCATAATTTAGCAAAATAATATTTGCCGACTGCCGCACATACATATATGTCGGCAGAATGGCTCATACAGCCAAATGGGCGTACCTGTACATCCCTTTGAATTTGCTGCCTTGTGTCCGCCATAATGTCGCAGTCCCGATAAAAATCGTAGATTGCCACCATTATTAGTAAAAAAAAATTATAATAAAAATGGCATAAACCTATCCCCTATTTTGTAGACGCTATAACTTTTGCGCAAACCAATCAATATACGCTTATTGCAATTTTTTTTTACCAAAAAAAGTAGAAGAGTACATATCGGCCTAAACTGAGGAAAAAATTAGTTTTTTTATATATTTTGGGGGATATTTATTATAGCAAAAAAGTAAAAACAATATTGCTTTTTTTTCAAAATTGTAGCTCTTTTTTTGTTTATAGCGCAAAAAATAAAAAAACGCAGAGATGATCAAATACCACCAAAAGAAGGCTCTATTTGTGGCAAAAAAAGGGACATCAATTTTGTTTGGGTACAGCGTCGCACGACTGCGCAATTGTCAGATAAAGCGACGCAGTGCCGAATCGCAAAAAATGCTCTGGTCAGGAAGGGGGTAAATCCTTCCGGGGCTGAAGTGGTTAATATAGGGTGCACCCATGTTAAAGAATTAACAGAGAACTATGACTTTTCTAAAAAGGAAGCACAGCATAAGCTGTTTGCTTTCAGATAGTCTCTCTTTAACTGAAAGTTTGTACAGAGGCATTTGAACAGGCAGACAGGGAAAAAAGATGAATTGTTCCTCATTCAGCTGTGTATGTACATAGTCAAAAGTAAGGAGTCAAAGCTATTAAGCTCTGCAAACAATAGACTTTTTGCAACAAGGACAGTAAGGACAGGTAGGCCCTTTTCACACGGGCGGATAGAATTCAGATTTTAGCTGCAGATAGTTCAAGTTATCTACCACAGCTAAGCTCAGACAATGCTTTCCTATGGCCCCATTCACACACTGCATTTAGCAACGGTTTCATTACATGGGGTTTGGTGCGGTTGTAAAAAACAAATTTGACTGCGCCCAGGAGCGATTTATTGCAGCTATCTGCACATAACTGCAGCTAATCGCAGTGTACTATTTCTCCTGCAGATAGCAGCGGCAACAAGGAAAGAAAAACAACAGGAAGCACATCAGTAATGGCAAGAATGTTCCAACGCAGCTAAACTCAGACGCATGTAAACGCAAGTAAAGGCAGATAATCGCCATGTACAAATGCAAGTGATTGCTGTGCCTGGAGTCTTGGAGTTTCAAAATAACAAAACATGCTTTTAACAGCGGCAGAAGAGCCGCCCATGTGAAAGGGGCCTTACACAGACTACAAAAAAGTATTTAAAAAATGTTGATTTACATCAGACCCTCTTTTCTGCTTTTTGTTGTGAAAAAAACCAACCGGTTTTATATATACAATATTTTGTTTATTACTTGTCCATATTAAAAAAACCTAGAATTTCCAACAAGGCTTTTTAGGAGGTTATCATTTAACATGGAGGTATGATTGATTTGTATTCCATAATATCCTAAATGATAGAGTCTAGTAAAAAAAATGGTTTAGTTGTCAATACTTTTGACTTACAACAGTGGGGACCTCCAATTTGAATCCTGACCAGGATGTTACCTATATGGTGTTTGTATGTTCTCCCTGTGCTTGCATGTGTGATTCATTTCATTATGAATTGAAATTTGGACAAGATTTTTGTTATTCGGAGATTCGGATGTATACTAATCTCCGAGTCACAATAGTAAGGAATTTCAACGAATCCAATAAAATTTATAACAAAATAACAAGTTAATTTATGTTCATTAATTCAATTCAGATGACATAATATGATAGTTTGGGCCTTATGTTAATGTTTGAAGCCTTCTAAATAACGTAATGACAAAATGAATGATCCAAATTGATTTCTTTGGATCCATTTAATTTTTATGTTGCAGTTACATTTTTCATTTTTATAAAAAATGCACTACATATGAAATTGAAAAATACTGCAATAGATACAGTAAGGTATAAAAGTGAAATAAGATGATGAGCCCTACATATTGTGTTTGGGTTGGATGAAGGTGGATCCATCAGAATTGTTAACTATTAACATAATGAATGAATCCAAAATTGATTTAGTTCTATTTGTTCTGTTACAACTCCAATGGATCCACCTCTATCCAAACCAAGCAGAGTACATAAGTAATCAGAAGAAATGTGTGTGCAAATATCGCGCTGTCAAAGAGCAAAATGTGAAAGCAGCTAACACATACAAGTGACCTGGTCTTGTAAAACAAGCAATATAAAGAGAAAAAGTGTAGCGCTAACAACCATATATATAAATTATGACCATATTCATGATTAAACTCAAAAGAGTCACATAAACATATACAAATTCTTGTGAAGAAAAAATATTTGAAAGTCCGTAGTGTGAAGTGATGATATTATTCTTACGTCCTTAATAAGTAGTTATCACCAAGAAAATGTGAAAATAACAAGATAAATGTGTTGATAGGAGATCCGCCACCCTGTTGGATAGGGGCTTACCAGAGAGATTGGACACAGATGGGTATACACCCACTGGGTCAATCTAGCTTGTAATTATGGGGATCTTCAATGGCGTCTGTATAGCATAGAGGTAGATCCAGGTGACCCAGTACTTCAGACGTAGCAAGCAAAAAGGGGGGGTATATCCACTCAGATATCCAGCGTATACATATAAAAGATGTGAGAGTACATAACGTGATAATTTTGACAAATGGTGATGGGCATTTGATAGAAATTTGGGTTTCTTCAGCTGTGAATGGAGTGATGATGGACAAAAAGTTCTTGGTGATTTTTCATTCCCTAGGTGTGGAAGTTCCCAGGCACTGAAGGAGGCAGACTGCGAGGGACCACCTAGCAACAGGCATTTAGAGGAAGTGATAAGGAAAGAAAAATCAGGCATTTCTGTACTTGCTGAAAATATTCTTAGCCTGGAATTTGAAAACGAAAGCAACTTCCACACCTAGGGAATGAAAAATCACCAAGAACTTTTTGTCCATCATCACTCCATTCACAGCTGAAGAGACCCAAATTTCTATCAAATGCCCATCACCATTTGTCAAAATTATCACGTTATGTACTCTCACATCTTTTATATGTATACGCTGGATATCTGAGTGGATATACCCCCCCTTTTTGCTTGCTACGTCTGAAGTACTGGGTCACCTGGATCTACCTCTATGCTGTAAGAGGGTAGGGACTGGTGTGAAATTCCAACATGAAAAGCTCTGTGTAAATTGTGGGAGCTCTATAAATACCTGTAATAAATTAAATAAATAAATGAACAGATGCTGTGTTAGTCGCGGTGAGAAAGAAGCTAGTGCCATCTTTTCAAGCAAACTACCCATTCAGTAGCTCGGCTGCTTGTCACATCTTGAGACTCTTTCGTTCCTTTAGGCAATATTTAACATGAGAGTCACTTTCCGACAGAAAACATCCAACGTCATCTTCACTACAGTCCCTCTTGCCCTAGATATTCCTCAGGGGAATATACATTTTATATGTGTTTTGTCTCAAATTCAAAATAAACATATTAAGGTAAAATGCTGAATATGGTTTGACTGCTTCGTATTCTCCTGACCTTTTGTGTTTTGCGTTGATACTGTTTTGTGTTTTCCGATTTTATTCCTTCTACTGTGCCTTTATGGGTCTGTTCATTCCATTTTAAGCCTGATATTCTTTCTCCAATCTCTCAGGCTCAGTGTCCATGAAAATAATAATAAAAAAGTAATATTTCTCAGACAGCTTTAAAGGGCATAAATTCGCCTCTTTTATCTTGTGCCACAGAACGCCTGGAATGAGTGACCTCACTGCTGTCAGCAGTTTCCACCAAAGCTCGCGTTTTAAACATTCTAAGCTGCAGAATCAAGCCGTGACTTTTCCTGACATAGAAAATTGACAGCAACATACAGACAGAGGTTTAGCTGTATTATCCATGGTAACTAAGATTTGACTACAAAATTTTCTGGCATTCAACAAGGAAGCAAGCAACCTTTTGATAAAATATGTACAGCTGTGACATTTTTCTCTAGAAGTCAGCATTCAGAATCGACATGTACTTGTGTTTCTGGTCAACAAAGATGCAGATAAAATAGTGTTACATTGGTTGCTTAAAGGGGTTGTAAACTCTCAGGGTTTTTTACCTTAATGCATTCTATGCATTAAGGTGAAAAACCTCCGGAGATGCAGCTACCCCCCAGAGCCCCCCTTTTACTTACCTGAACCCGGTCTTTCCAGCGACGGGGATGAGCACACCAGCCCCAGCCAGTGTTTCAGGTCCTGATTGGATAGATTGATAGCAGCGCAGCCATTGGCTCCTTCTGCTGTTAATCAAATCCAATGACGCCGGGGGCGAGGCTGAGTCCTGCTGTCTGTGTCAATAGACGCAGCAGCAGGACATGGGAAAGTGGCTCTCCAACAGGGCACTCGAGAAGAGGAGGAGACAGGAGCGCAGCTGAGGGACCCCAGAAGAGGAGGATCGGGGCAACTCTGTGCAAAACCAACTGCACAGAGGAGGTAAGTATGACATGTTTGTTTTTTTTGTTTTTTTGTTTTTTTTTTTTTTTTGTTTTGTTTTTTTTTGTTTTTTAAAAACAAACCTTTAGATATCCTTTAATCTGATACAAATGTAGAAAAGTATCAGCCGTATAGTGTACTATATTGGTGGTACGTTGTTGGCCAGCAGGAAAAGATTTGGGGGTACTCATTTCACATGATTGAAAAAAGAGCACACAACATGGCAATGCAGGGGGAAAAGTGAAAAGCAATTCTGAGATGTAACACTAAAGGTATCACCAGCAGAAGGAAGGCAGTCCTGATTCGAGAAGAGGAGCTGCGCTCCTGTCTCCTCCTCTTCTCGAATCAGGACTGCCTTCCTTATGCTGGTGATACCTTTAGTGTTACATCTCAGAATTGCATCTCATATAAAGAACTTTAGTTAGACCTCATTTAAAATACTGTATCCAGTTTTGGAGACTTCACTTACAAGATACTGGTAAGATAGGACGAGTCCACATATGGGCAACACAAATGGTGGAAGAAAATAAAAAGGGACAGACTCGATGGGCCATTTTGTCTCTTTTCTGTTGTCACTCTTCTGTGTTTTTATGTTTCTTTGAAATAAAAGTGTAACCCACTAAGGCTAGGTTCACTTGTTGGCTTCAAATGGTGGCTTCTTCAGGTGTTTTTAAGCATTTTTTAGGTGTGATTTCAGGTGTAAGCATTTGTGTTTAGGCCAATGGAAATCAACTTTCAAGGAGGAGGAGATTAGCTGTGGCTCTATGTGTGTCTACTGGCTTTAAGAGACAGGAAATGTACAATAGTGCCCTAAAGAAACTCCTGTTCTTCTGGTGCAAGAAGGTAGAGCAGGTCACACAGATGTGAACAGGCTTCAAAGAATAAAATAGAAATCTTAGGCTCGGTTCACACTGCCACGACTTGGGATTCGACTTGTGAGACCCCAAGTTGGGTGTCATGTAAAAACCCCATTTTAGTCAATGAGTGCTGTCTTAATTAGCACTTCTGAAGTTGCTCCGACTTTAGAAAAGGTTCCTGTACTACTTCAATGTGACTTCTATCCGTCTTGTGCCCATAGACTTTAATGGAAGTTGCCTCCAAGTCGGATCCTCATCTTAATTGATGTGATTTGGATCCAACATTACAGGAAGATTACACAGGCATTAACCTGAAGTTGCTTCAAAGTTTTGCTAAAGTCGTCTGGCAAAGTCACTGTGAACTGTGAACTGAGCCTAACTGTTGAAAGTTGTCACTTTTCTGGAAACATGCAACAAATTGCTCAGGTGTGAATGGAGGCTAAAAGGAAACCTGCTTTGAAGCAAATATGTAGGCTGCCACTGAGTTGGTATTTTCCAAAAATTCTATTTGCCTGGCCCGTCACAGTGATCCTGTTATTTTAATTTAATATCTTGAGTAAATGGCCCTGAACAAGTAATGAGATCAGGGTTCTGACTTGATTTGGTACATGGTTGTTCTAAATTGGTGACTCAAAGTACGGAAATCTAAGGTTCAGCCAGTTAGGCAAATAGCATTTTAGGACAATGGCAGGAATAACAGCCTACGTATTATCTCAGTGAAGGTTACAATAAAGTGGATCTTGACAACCCCACTCAGCAAATTAGCTGAGCAAATCAACAGAAATCAGAAAAAAAACAATGTGCCCGTCTACCCCCTGAGACCCAGTTTTTTCTATGTTGGGTACCGTCACCTTGTATCTCCTACAGTGTAGACAAGGAAGCCAGGCAGTGAATCACAGCCTGCATTTCAAAGATATCTCTGCCTTTCCTGTGACACTCATGTGTCACCATTTTCTACAGAGCATTAGGTTTGTCAGTAGACAGGGGAAGTAGTAACACTAATAAAGAGATGGGGGCTTAAAGCAAACCTTTTCCCCTCCAAACAACAAAAATCTATGGTGCATGCAACTCTGTGTGTGCACATCCATAAACACCATTAGGGTTTTTGTAGAATCCAAGGGTTCTCGTAACTCATATTTCTTTTCTGGTACTTTCAGATTTTCAGTTGGCACTGGTGACCGAGCCTTGGCCTTAGAGGTGCCCCTTGGAAAGGCTATGTCAGGAGTGCCTCCTGTGAGATCTCACCAAGTCTCACACACATGTGTTGACTAAGACTTATAGGGTGCATGCGCAAGATCCACACATGTGTTTTAAATGATCATACATGGATTTTTATTGTACATAATAGGCCACTTCCAATCTTGTAGGGTGCATGCATGCTTCGAAAGATTGGATGCAGCCTGTTATTTACAATAACAAGTCAATAGGCAGGCACAAAATAAAGAAGAAGCCAGCTACCAATGGCATTTTCTTAAAAGTGGCGATACAGGTTTCACATTCAGGAGGGAGAACAGACCATGGAGACAGTAAAAAATAGTAAGACTAAAGTAACTATTACTAAGTTTATTGGTCTTTAAATTATTATTGTATTGCTGTTGTCAGTGTTAGTAACCAGTTCAGTTCTTTGGACGTACTAAGTATGTCCAAAGAGTGAATCTTTAATCACAATCTGATGAGTGCAGTAGCAGCCATCAGCTTGTGCTTAGGTACCACTATGACTACAATGTTGAGGAATGGAAAAATTCAATTGATTCCATGCTTAGGAGTATGGAGTATATGGATATGTTCATGTGAAGCCCCAATCACAAGTAAAAAAGCAATAAAAATGCACAATAAGTAAAAGCATGGAAGCTGCATTAAGCATATCCAGTCCTTTAGATTCAGCTACTGTATGTTGGATCATTATAAAAATTTGAGATCTGTCTATGGCTAGTAGGACTTTCTTGCACAAGTCATTCTGTGCTTCGTCTGTGTTACATAGTATAGTTACATGGTTAGTAAGGTTGAATAAAGACACCAGTCCATCTAGTTCAACCTGAGTGAGTACACACTCACATCAGTCCCTACCCTCAAGGAGCCCACAATCCAAGGTCCCCAACTCACATTCATATACTAGAGCCAATTTTTGGACAGAAGCCAATTAACCTACCAGCATGTCTGTGTTGTGTACATATAATATATGTATGATATGTGTGTGTGTATATATGTATACTCACACACTAAGCTGTGGTTTGGCTTGAGACAGAATAATTGGCATGCTGTAACATACTTTAGATATCATAAATAAGCGCTAATGCTCACAGACCATAGATGTTTGCGCTGAACGTGTGAAACAATTTCTAGGAAATATGAAAAATGTGTTCGGAGGTTCTATGGGAAATAATCCCCCATATGATACAATTTGCTGTGATTTTAGCCTGGAGCTTACCAATACCTTTAAACACCTTACAATTAAGATCGACAGCACGCACCTAATACATTACATTTATACCCAATACGATCTATTTCAAGGAGCAAATTGAAATATAAACTGTTGCTGTGCTTGGTGCACCACAGTATCAGATTACAAAAATAAGAACAAAACAGTCTGAGGTGCTTATTGAGTTACCAGTATTGACTTCTGCACTGAATCATCTCTCATCTGAGTGTGAAGAATGGTGTGTTTGTTATATTTCTCCATTACTGTATGTGATTGTGTTAGGTGTAATGGAGCGGGGCACCAGGTGTTAACTCTTATCCATCATGCTCGTCATATACAATATTACACAGGGTCCCAGCCATGGTTTAATGCATCTCTGAGGGCAGTGATAGACGCATGGGCTTATACAATGAAACAATTCAAAGAGAAAAATGTGCAAAGTAGGGATGGGCTCGATGTTCGAGTCAAACCTAAGTTTGACTCGAACATCAGCTGTTCGCTTGTTCGCAGAACAAATGGACATATGGGGCGCTTGCGGCAAGTTCGCCCGCTGCAGAGCGCCCCATAATGCACTGCAATCTCGTAGTGCCTTGACGGCTGCTGATTGGCCAAAGCATGCACCTGACCTGCATGCTTTGGCTAATCACAGCATGATGTGCTGTGAGATCCATGGTTGGCAGGGTGCCTTTGGCCAATCCTGGCTCAGGGGCTAAGTCCATGCCCCACATTATATAAGGATGCTGCTTGCACGGCAGTTGTATATAGTGAATGAATGGAGATTAGGCAGGTAG
The DNA here is from genome assembly GCF_042186555.1 of Aquarana catesbeiana. Classification (NCBI taxonomy): domain Eukaryota; kingdom Metazoa; phylum Chordata; class Amphibia; order Anura; family Ranidae; genus Aquarana; species Aquarana catesbeiana. The sequence goes on from NC_133330.1 coordinate 280,714,573, forward strand.
TTAGTGTAGTGTGCAGTCAGTCAGTGTAGTATTTAGTGCAGTAAGTGTAGTATATATAATACAGATCAGAGTACATAGGGCAGTCAGTGTAGTATATATAATACAGTTCAGAGAATATAGTTAAGTCTGTGTAGTATATATAATACAGTTCAGAGAATATAGTTAAGTCTGTGTAGTATATATAATACAGTTCAAAGTATATAGTGCAGTCCATATAGTATATATAATACATTTCAGAGTATATAGTGCAGTTAGTGTACTATATATTATACAGTTCAGAGTATATAGTGCAGTCTGTGTAGTGTATATATAATACATTTCAGTGTATATAGTGCAGTCAGTGTAGTATATACAATACAGTGGAGAGTATATAGTGCCATCAGTGTAAAATATATAATACATTGCAGAATATATAGTGCAGCCAGTGTAGTATATATAATATAGTGCAGGGTATATAGTGCAGTGCAGAGTATATAATACAGTGTATTGAAGTGGTTAAGGGGCACCCTATGACAGAATTAAAAAAAAAAAAACGGCATGGGGTCCCCCCCAAAATCCATACCAGGCCCTTAGCCTACTCTACTACATTCTACTCTATTCTACTCCTTTACAGAGTACAATATCTTATATTTATGCCTGCTGGAAATCTGTTAACAAATCAATAATTTCTTTCTCTGCACAGTCTTTTTTATTATCCTTCTCCCTGCAACATCCCATCTCTGTGAGAAATGTTTGTCCTCTTTCTAAGTTACTGTTGCTCAAAGAGTGTCTAGGGTCCTCCCCAACCTTCTAGTGCTACCTTAGTGGATCTCATGGAATAAACATGGAACAATGGTTCTCCCTTGTCCACAAATCCAACATGTGCAGTGTGCTCTCCCTCCCGCTGTCACATCAGTGCACAATTTATCTACAATGCACAATGATTTGGAGACTACTCGGGCCCCTTGACTACACAAGTTTTTTTTTTTTTTTAAGGTAAACTAACCCTTTAAATCAATTTCCAACATCTTTTCCAGTTGCTTTTCACTGGTCATTGGACATAATTGCAGAAACCGAAAACAGGCATACTTTTTTGTGTTATGCTGTAGGTCTAGTCTTGTACACATGGGCATCGGCTTGTGCAAGTTTAGTTTATCAGAGTGTGACAGTGCTACACCCTGCCACTGTGTTAGAAGAGGTAAATGTTACACAGGGTCTTCAGGGATGCAGGTTTAGAGGCTCCAGAATATCTTTTCTGAGTGGCCAAATCTAGTTTTTCAGTTTTCTCTGGGATTGGTAACTCCTGGATTGGGTTCTGGAGTTCTGAGGCTTTGAAGAGTCTAACCCTGTGTCCATGTCTTACTGGAGACCTGCAGCCTGAATGTGCAGATTTGCACAGTCTTTTTAATCAAAGGGCTGGTTGTGATTCGGGGCGCCTCCCCCCTACTGTGGGAACAGCATATATGTATGGAGAGGAGAAGGACACCAGGAGGGTGTCTACCCTGGCCTCATGGAGAGGTGGCTAGATCAGACCAGGCAGTTGTGTGAGAGGTGTCCAGAGATGGTGGGTCATTGGGCAAGAGCCTGTGCAGACCAGGTGGGCATTTCATGTATTGGAAAGCTGACTAAGACAAAGTGGGGAGTCTGTATGGAGAAAGGCTCTGGGACTACAGAGTCTGAATAGCCAAGAGGATGGCACATTTATATTTTGCAGCTGAACACTCCTGCAAGGGTAACCCTGTGAGTGATCTTTTGAACTTTTTCTTTTAAATAAGAGTGGGCCAAGAGCCCTGAAACTGTATCTTATGGCTGGTCTGAGCTCACTGAAAAGCACTACACTAGAGCAAAACCCCCACATTATCACAATAGCAAAGCTTTTAGCCAACTTCCACTTGCTTCCTCGCAGCCTTTAAAGTGACCCTCTAAGTGGGGCAAAAAGATGTAATGTGTATGTAAAAGCATATTCACCCTCCCCACTGAACATTGCTACTTTTATTAGAAAGCCTGAGCTAGGGTCTGTGCAGAAGCTGGCGCCTCTTATGCCCCGTATACATGATTGGATTTTCCAACAATAAATGTTGGATGTGAGCTTGTTGGCGGAAAGTCTGACCGTGTGTATGCTCCATCGAACATTTGTTGTCGGACTTTCCGCCAACAAATGTTGGCTAGCAGGTTCTCAAATTTCTCACCAACAAATGTTTGTTGTCAGACTTTCTGATCGCGTGTACACAAGTCTGTCGGACAAAAGTCCACGCATGCTCGGAATCAGGTACGAGCCAGAGATATAACTAGCGTTCATAATGGAGATACCACGTACGTCTTGTACGTCACTACGTTCATAATTGTTGGCCAACATTTGTGTGATCGTGTGTATGCAAGACAAGTTAGAGCCAACATCCTTCGAACAAAAATCCATGGTTTTGTTGTCGGAAAGTCCGATCGTGTGTACGGGGCATTACAGTGTCAGTCTCATGAGCCTCCATGTTTGAAAGAATCGAAATCCAATGAATGAAAAGAACAGGCCAGCGGCAGTCAGGATGGGGCAGAAGGAGAGGGCTCTATCTGACTTGCTGCAATTTCTAATGCACACTGTGAGAAACGCATATGGGTAGATTTACTAAGGCCCCTTTCACACTGGGGCGGTGGGTGTGTCGGCGGTAAAGCGCCGCTAAAAATAGTCAATTTCGCGGCGCTATTCGGCAGTCAATTTCGCGGCGGCTAATGGGGCGCTTTCCCCCCCGCTAGCGGCCGAGAAAGGGTTAAAACCACCACACAGCGCTGCTGCAGCAGCACTATGCCGGCGGTATAGCCATGCTGCCGCATTGATTTCAATGGGCAGGAGCGGTGAAGGAGTGGTGCTCCAAAGATGCTACTAGCAGGACTTTTTGGAGCACCGCTCCAGTGTGAAAGCCCTCGGGGCTTTCACATTAGAGAGACAGCAGCGGCTCTTTCAGGCGCTTTGCAGGCATTATTTTTAGCATTATAGTGCCTACAAAGCTCCCCAGTGTGAAAGAGGTCTAAAGATGGTGGACTCAGAATCTGGTACAGCTGTGTATGGTAGCCAATCAGCTTCTAACGTCAGCTTGTTCAATTAAGCTTTGACAATAAAACCTGGAAGCTGATTGGTTTCTATGTGGAGTTGCACCAGATTTTGCCCTCTTTGGTTTTAGTACATAACCCCCATAGTGTATAGTGAAACCAGAGTAAGCTATTTCAGTACAAGAGAGGAGCCTGGAGAACTGTACAAGGCTAAAAGTAAGGCTGGAGTTCAGCTTTAATACATTTTTACAACATGTGTCAAAAACGAAATTAACGTACAGCAAACACATTTCATTTTTCAAGTGAAACAACTGAAAGATACTTTGTAAATTCTTCTTCCCAGAATCCTCTTGATGTCTAGCTAAGCTTCAGCTATTTACTAGCTCCCTTTTAAAGGTGAGAGTGATTACATAATTAAGCTTTAATTAAACCCAAATCTAATTGTGTCTGCCATGATGATGTATCCCATACACTGGGGGCTTCTCCTGGGAATTGCCTCCTTCTTAGAAAGGTCAAAGGGATTTCTGTTTTTCCCGAAAAAAAGCATTTGGAGAGCAATTAAGGACTAAAAAAAATACATTGAAGAGCAGCTAACCTACAATATGCCATGCTTAACAGACTGTGTTGTACGGTGAGCATATGCTTAATGGATCAGCAGAAAGGTGAGATGTTGCTATTTGCATTTCTCTACCCAGAAGCCTTTGCTGCTGCTGATAGATGAAATATGGCACTTCCACCAATATGTTTAAACGGCGTGTGAGAACAGTGCATCAAATAAGAAAAAAAAAATAAATAAAAAAGCCATTAAGTTTGTTCTAACATCTAACAAAAAAGGCTGCTGATTGAAACCAGCTTCCCTTCTACCCACCTCTATTACAGCACTTAGAACTTGGTAGCAACAGTGAACAGTCACTTTCAAAGTCTTTCTAACAACTTCTTAGCAACTGTAAATTGAAATGTGGGAGGTTTTTTTTTTTTATTTTATTTTTTATAAAATATTTTTTCATTTCTATATCTTGTTTTATTCTTACTGAAAAAGGCACCACTTGCTTATTCCAGTATGTTATGTTCTATATTGGATACGCAGAATTCTCTGAGTAAATGTCATGCATACTTACAAATATAGTGAGCTCTTCAAGTTTAGATTGAGACATGACTGAATAAATGACATACTGTATACTGCGACAGTGGAAATGCAGATTTCGTCTTGACATCCCTGCTATATGGGGCAAAGTGCACAATTATTTAACAGCATGCTCTGGGCCAAGCTTTAGAACTTCTGTTTTTTGCAGGCTGTTGCAGTGTGTTTCAGCACAAGCATGTTGCAACTAAAGGTAAATAAAGGTAAAACTGTTTTTTCATTTTGGATAGAGTGGAGAGGCATTAGAACACCTTTCAGTTTTTATTGCTGTCTGTGCCCCTGCTAAGGAGATTCACCTTCTTTCTTTGTCATGTTTACTGTTATCATTAAAAGCAAAAGAAAATCAACCCAGCACAGTAATAGAGGGGAAATCTTCCAATGGAAACACTGGTTATGGTGACAACCAGGGACTCTTTTAAGGATGAGCTCCGGCGTGTTCGCATGCTGCACATGCCGAGCCCGCCAGGAAGTCGGCACGGCGCAGCGCTAATCACAAGCAGTGAGACATTTCCCAATGTTTGCGGCCGCACACTTCCTGGCGGGCTCGGCACGTGCAGCATGCGAACATGCCGGAGCTCATCCTTAGATTCTTTCCTCTAACTTCCTGTTAGAGGACAGAAAATTAAGGGAAATTTCCCTAATGGGATACAGACAAAAAAAATAATAAACTGACGGAGGTTATAAATAACTCTTCCTTACTCTATCAAAGCTGAAAAAAGTTGTGCCTATATTTCTACTTTAGCCCGATAGACTTGAATGAGAACACCTGCAGACTTTTTTCCAAGCGTTTTTAGCCTGTAAGAACTGATCTCCCCTTAGGGCTTTCCACTGGCCAAAACAAAAATGCCAGAAGCTTAAATTTAAATGGAAATGCTTGCAATATGCTTACAAACAGTTCATATATGCATGCTAAAATGCTCCAAAAATATGCCTGAAGATTAGGGATGGGCTCAGGCCTGTTCGGATCATAACCCCCAGATAGCCGTCACTGCACACCACCAATCATAGGCAGCGTGTGTATGTGCAGCTGGGGGCCGAGAAACGTCTCACTGCCTATGATTGGTGGTGTGCAGTGAGGGCTTCCTGGCTGGTATGATCTGAACACATCTGAGCCCATCCCTACTGAAGATACATGAAAACCCTCGTCATCCTTAGGTGTGAATGCAGCTTTACAACAGTCCATTACTTTTGAAACGGCTGACAAAACAGTCTGAAAAAAACATATATAAGCATACTTTTTTAACATAACGCACCACAATGCATATGTGTGTTGGGGTGCGCAGAAGCACAGGTGTATTACCCATGGCTCTAATTGTGCATTGAGGTTCCATTTTGAATGCATGGTACTGCAACCCAATGCACAAACTAATATACCGTCAAAAACTTAACACAGGAACAAGTACAAGGCACACCATAGCCCATTTGCCATTTTTTTTTTATTCTGTCACTGCTTGCATAAAATTATTTAGCTGCTAAAACCCTAATAATCTGAGAACACTTAATCCACACAGACCAAAGATTCCCAACTCCACACCCTAGTGTTTCTCTACAAGTTAAATATGCATATCAGTTCAGAAAAAGGAAAATTTGTTGTCAAATACTTACCGTAATTTTCCTTTCCTGATGGACTCCATGGCAGCCTACGTGTGGGTTAACCCCGCCTCCTCTCCAATGCTATAGGACCCCATTCCCATAAATGAGTACTCACCACTAGCTACTGCGTTCCGTAACTAGCCTACTCGTTGACCAATGGGTGGGAACTCCGTCTGCCATGGAGTCCATCAGGAAAGGAAAATTACGGTAAGTATTTGACAACAAATTTTCCTTTTTCCTGACAGACTCCATGGCAGCCTACGTGTGGGAAATAACTAGCCAACCACACGGGTGGGTATGCTGAACAAACATAAATTTTAATTTGTCCTATCGATCGATAGGTTTTGTAACCCAAAGTTTACAGAGGATAGTGAGGCAGGCTCTATACAATAATGCAACATGAAGGTATTAATAGAAGCCCATGAAGCTGCCTTGCAGATGGTATCTGGAGCCACGTGTCGAGCTGCTGCCCATGAGGCTGCCATTCCCCTGGTGGAATGGGCTGTCACAGCCTTTGGAGGAGCCAAGCCCTTAGCCCTGTATGCTTGTTGTATGGTCTGTACGATCCAGGACGCGATAGTCCTGGTTGAGGCTTTCTTCCCTATATTGCTGCCTGAATGAAGCACGAAGAGATGACTAGAACGTCTAAAGGGAGAAGTAACTTTGAGATATTCTTTAATAGCTTCGCCTACATCTAGAGGGTGATTTTCAGTGGACCCTGGGGTCCTAAATGTAGGTAAAACGATCTCTTGATTGATGTGGAATACCGAAGACACTTTCGGGTTGGAACCCAGCATAGGGATGAGGACTACCCGGTCCGGGAAAAACGTTAGGAAGGGTTCTTCATGACCAAGTGATGCAATCTCAGAGACCCTTTTGGCTGAGGTAATGGCTACTAAGAAGGCCACCTTTGCTGAAAAGACCTTGATAGAGAGCGGGGAGGGCCCCGTAGTACTGAGTCCAGAGATCGAGTCGAGGACTAATGGAAGGTCCCATTTGGGGAACCTAGGCTTTCTTTGGGGCTTGAGCCTCGATGCACCTCGAAAAAATTGTCTAACCAAAGGATGAACTGCCCACGAAGTGCCGGAGAAGGCCGAAAGTGCCGAAACTTGGACCCTCAGAGAGCTGACAGATAGATGTAAATCTAGGCCCGTTTGGAGGAAACTGAGAACGTCCTGGACTTTTGGATGTCTAAAAGACCTGCCCTGGGGAGAGCAGAACTCCACGAATTTGGACCAAATTCTTCCATAGACTTTATTTGTACTAGATCTTCTCGAGCTCATGAGAGTGGATATTACTTCTGAGGCACAACCTAGGGATTCCAGCCTCTCCCTCTCAAGAACCAGACCATCAGTCTCAGCACTGCAGGACAAGGGTGCAGGACTGACCCTTGAGAAAGAAGGTCCGGTCTGAGAGGGAGAGGCACTGGGTCCCGACAACTGAGCTGGACCAGGAGAGGGAACCAAGGCCTGTTCGGCCAGTAGGGAGCTATTGTCACCACCTCCACTGGCTCTGCTCGGAGCCTCTGCAGGAATCTCAGCATGACTGGCAGTGGCGGAAAGGCGTATGCACGCTTGAATCTCCATTGATCCGTCAGGGCATCTGTCCCGATGGCTTGACTGCAGAGACCCCTGGTGTAGAATTTCTTCAGCTTGCAATTGCAGGGGGAAGCAAACAGATCCACCTCTGGATCGGTCTTGAGCGACAAGATCCACCTGAACGTCTCTATGTGAAGAGACCATTTGTTGTTGTCCAACTCGGTCCGTGATAGGAAGTCCGCTTCAGTGTTTTGGACCCCTGGGACAAAGACTGCCGAAATGTTGGAAAGGTTTTTCTGCGCCCATGATAGGATGGGCTCGACTTCCCGCAGGAGAGTGGGACTCCGAGTGCCTCCTTGCCTCTTCACATACGACATCGCTGTGGTGTTGTCCATCCTTAACAGTACTGACTCCCCTATGAGGAGATGAGAGAAGGACTGAAGGGCACACCAGGCTGCTCGAAGTTCCAGGATGTTCGACCCTGGGTTGGGAAGACATGCACCCCACTTGCCCTGAGCCAGATTCGACCCACAGAGGGCTCCCCAACCGGTACCGCTGGCATCGGTCGTGACCGTCACCCAAGAGATGGGAGCGATAGAATGGCAGGTCAGAAGGTTCTTGCGCTGAAGCCACCAGAAGAGGCTGTTCCTCATTGTAGAAGTTATGCGGATGACCTGATTCTTGTCTCCAGACTTCCATTGTCGAAGGAGACCTGCCTGGAAGGGTCGCAGTCTCCATAAGGCCCATTTTACCATGGGAGTCGTGGAAACCATCGTGCCGACGACTTTCAGGCACTGAGAGGCTTTCATTTGCCGGACATGTAGGGCCCGAGAGACTCTGTCTCGAACCGTAGGAATTTTCTGTAACGGAAGGGACATAGTGTTTGCTACTGTATCGAACTGCTCTCCCAGATATATTAGACGCTGAGTTGGGGTCAGTTGACTCTTTTCTAAGTTTAGGAGCCACCCGAAGTTGGACAGCATGGAAATCACTTGTTCCCGATGGACCAGCAACTGCTCCCTGTTCTGAGATAGCACCAGCAGGTCATCGAGGTAGTGGTAAAGACGTACCCCTCTTGATCTTATGAGTGCCACCGTAGCCAGAAGGACCTTTGAAAAAACTCGGGGGGATGTCGTCAGGCCGAAGGGGAGGCAGATAAATTGTAGATGATCCGACCCTATTTGGAAACGGAGGTATTTGTGTAAATCTTTCTCCACTGGGACGTGGAAGTACGCAACCTTCAGGTCGATCAATAACATCCAGTCGCCTGGCTGTATAGCTTTCTGAATGGTCATCAAGGTTTCCATTTTGAACCTTCCGTTCTCTATGAATTTGTTGAGATATGTGAGGTCAATGACTGGGCGCCAAGAGCCCCCCTTTTTCTGCACTAGGAAGAGAGGGGAGTATATCCCCTGGAACCATTCGTCCTGTGGGACATGTACCACTGCTCCTTGAGTTTTCAGGAGGTCCACATAGGACAGCAAAATTTGTTTCTGATCCTCTGCCCGAGGGAGAAGAGTGGAGACGAACCTTGGGTGAGGAGTACTGGAAAAGGCCCATCTGTGGTCTGACGAGACCGTCCTTATGACCCAGAAGTCTGAGATCGAGGCCACCCAGACGTGCCAGAAGAGGAGCAGACGAGCCCCCACCCGGCCCGCCTGGGCGGGCGTAATCTCAAAAAGATTTAGCCTGATCACGAGCACTGGACGTTTGATTTTTAACAGGTTTGCGGAAGGATGTCTGCCCTCTGCTCCAATTCTTCCTAAAGTCCCGGCCAGGCTTGTAGGAGCGTGCTTCCCTGGAGCGCTCCGGGCTTCGTCTTCTGAACTGGGGCTTCTTTCGACCCAGCATGCGCCTGTCCTAGGGGAGAAAACCCAATTTACCACCTGTGGCTCGCGTAATGGCATCGTCAAGCTTATTGCCAAACAGTGAGGACCCCTCAAACGGAATTTTACACCATGCTTGCTTAGAACCTGGGTCAGCAAGCCAGGGACGCAACCAGAGGGCTCTCTTGGCCGTAACTGAGGACAGCATAATACGAGCCAGAAGGCGGATCAAGTCAATGGACGCCTCCCCCAGGAAGACCGCTGCAAGCTTCAGCTCTGCGGCTGCTGAACTTCCGGCCAGCTCTTCTGATACGCCCTTAAGGAAGGACTCCACGTTCTCCGTCCAGGCCTCCATGGCCTTGGACATGGCCGCTAGTGCCAGGGCTGGTTTACAGGCCATACCAGCGAGCCCATAGATTCTTTTTAGATCTAGATCTATCTTCCTCTCGAGCCCATCTTTGAAAGATACTGCGTCTTCTAGAGGAAGAGTCACATGTTTGGCCAGACGCATAAGAGCTGCGTCCACAAGGGGAGTATTCTCCAAACTCTTTACTTCTTCCGACTTGAAGGGGTACAATTTGGAGGTTTTATTAGACATGGAAGACTTTTTCTCTGTTTTACTCCATTCTTCCTCAATGATTTCCTTTAGCTCCGGAAGGAGCGGAAAGTTTGCACGTTCTTTCCCCAGGTGCTTGAAGAATTTTTTCTGCTTGGCTGGGGGAGTGGAAGGGTCTTCCCACTTCAAGGCTTCCTTGATCGCTTTGATTAAAGGGGAAACCATCGCGAAGTCGAACCCTCCAATGACCTCCTCATTAATAGACTCGTCCTCTGAGGAGTCAAGAGAGGCAACATAGGGCTGAGAAGTACTCGGATCATCACGGGCCTCTTCAGCCGGCGGGCCAGACACGGTGGTAGACTGACTCAATGTGCGAGGTGCCTCCCTCTCCATTAGGGATTGCTGCACCACTCGTTTCACAAGAGACTCTAAACGCTGGTTTTCCGTCTCTTTTTCCCCAACCGCACGGGCAAAACAACGGTCACATAAGGACTTGCCCTCCGGGACTCGTGTCCTACATCCCCAGCAGGCTCTATGGGGTGAGCGGCTGTCATGGCGGTGGGAGCGGTGTCTTGAGGAAGAACGAGAGCGTCTCCCCTGGTGAGATCCGGACTGGGAGTCTCATCTGGATGAAGATGATTTATATTGTGGCTTGGCAAGGTCATGGGCATTCTGGACCGCGTTTAGTGGGTCCGACCTAGAAGGGCTGGAGAAAAAAGAATAGGGGAAGGGGAGAGAAGAAAAGCAGAACATGGTATCAGCACGACAACATTTGTGCATAAATCTCATCCCCTCCCCTCACGAGCACATACCTTGTGCGTGAGGGCTGGCCACTTAAAGGCGGTGAATTGTCCATAACCTAGGACACAAATGTCACTTTAATAGTCTGCAGGGATAATGGTCTAAGAAAACCTAGGCACCAAACATGAGAAGGTTTTTAGGAAAAAACTCTGCTTTTTAAAAATGCACAAAAAGCATGTATCAACACATATTCAAGGCAAAAAAGAAACAACTTCCTGCCGCATATATATATATATATATAATGATATTTATGAAAGAATACTTTCCATTATTTTCTACAAAAATTTATTATTTATATATATATATATATATATATATATATATATATATATATATATATATATATATATATATATATTTTTTTAAGAATATTATTTCCACAAAAAAAAATCAATCATTAGTCTATTCATATATAAATATATACCCTCTTTTTTTTTTTTTTTTAAGACAAGCAGAGGTTTCAGCCACTCACCTGGAGACCAGCAGTGATCCGCTCCTCCTTTCCCAACCAAGGGAGATCCCAGCACAGCGGGACAGGAGGGCGGAATTTAAATTCCCTGCTCGTGATGTCATTATCTCCTACTGCGCACGCGCAATGGGAGACCACCGTACGGCGCCTGCGCGGAACCGCCGTACTGCGCATGCGCGAGCCAAGCCTCGCTCTCAAGGTGGCTACAGCGCAGGTGCCAGCGGCGGAGACTGCCGCAACCCGGAAGTGCCGTGGCGGGCTGGAACGCACGCGAACCAGCTGCCATGAGGGGGACAGGACACACTGGACCACCAGGGAAACACAGACTACACATAAAAACACTGCCATGGAGTATGAAATACAGCCACAGACCTTGCCAGCCGTTGATGAAAACTGTCCGCCGGGCATACAGAGGCGACCACCCATCCACCAAGGGGAAACATTCAAGCCTCTTTAAGCTACTCGCCCGTCCATGGCTGGGCTTTTTGAGCTGCACCGCATAAGTATGCCAATCCTGGATCCATTCAATCCTGATGCGAACAGCATGTGTAGGTCCATAGAGGAGGACAAAAAAGGAACGCAGTAGCTAGTGGTGAGTACTCATTTATGGGAATGGGGTCCTATAGCATTGGAGAGGAGGCGGGGTTAACCCACACGTAGGCTGCCATGGAGTCTGTCAGGAAAGGCATTATTCTTCCTCCATTTCTACTAATACTGCAGTTTGTAAAAGCAGAGAGTTTGAACCCCATAAAGCGTCAAGGTACACCCCATAAAGTTTTAAACTGCTCAATCTGGCATTGGGAACATTATATGAAACTGGAATAGGAGGAAACTTGTCATGTCAGTTATGTTTTTCTGTTCCGAATGTGCACCTATCATAAGGTAGACTGCCATTGCTGACCTCTCTTGATGAAAATCCTAAAACCCCTTTCACACTGGGTCGTTTTGCAGGCGCTATTGCGCTAAAAATAGTGCCCGCAAACCGACCTGTGTCTCCAGTGTGAAAGCCTCGGGGCTTTCACACTGGAGCGGTGAGCTAGCAGGACGCTGAAAAAAAGTCCTGCTAGCAGCATCTCTGGAACGGTGAAGGAGCGGTGTATACACCGCTCCTTCACCACTCCTGCCCATTGAAATCAATGGGGCACCGCGGCTATGCCGCCGGCAAAGCGCCTCTGCAGAGACGCCTTGCGGTGGTTTTTAACACTTTCTCGGCCGCTAGCGAGGGGTAAAACTGCCCCGCTAGCGACCGAATACTGTCGCTAAAATGACGCTTTACCGCCGACGCACCTCCCGCCCCAGTGTGAAAGGGGCCTAACTGTCTGGCTTTTATGCTGGTGCTTTCTGAGTCACTAATACAAAGCAGATATTGAGATGAGGAATTCTGACTTCTCTGACTTTTTGTTTGCACATGCTTTTTTTGGGTCAGTGACTAATACGCAAGTATTGAAGCCAAAGACAATCGGGCAACACTTTCAGAAGTAGGTCAGCTGCAGCAAGGACGTATTTAGGTAGGAATGGGGCCCTAGGCAAAGTGCTAACTCTGCCTTTCAATCCCATAAAATGTCCATACACTAATAGGCATTTTCCTCCATCCATACTATACAGTGCATATGGATCAATCTACCACTGAGGAGACTTCAGGACCCATATTCAGGGTGTAACATGTTACAAATCCACCAGTTGCATTATGTTAAATGTAATGTTTTGTTGCTTTGTGGTATTAATGAAAGAATCAAGGATTGGGTTAACCATCCATCAATCCAGCTTCATAGCTCAATCAACAGACTGTGTCAATCCTGACAAGGACACAGTAGTACTGTAACTCCAGGATTTTGACTTCCAGTTTCCATCAACACTGCGGCTTGATAGTGAGTAGACATGTGGTTCATGAAGGACTTCTGCAGACTGAATATGGCATTAAGATTAAATGGTAGATCAGCAGATGGTGATCACTGTACAATCTGCTCTTCTGTCCTGCTCAGTCTCTATGTATTTTGATCAGTATTTCAGGTACAAACAATGTGACTCTACTATCGCAGTTTAGAAGCTAAAACAAATTTTCAGCCAAATGCTGAAGATGAAACAATTTATGCAAGCACCAGTTTTCAGAAATGTCTCTTGACTTTGAAAATTGGAAGCTTTAATTTTAAAATTGCATTTTTTTTAGTTCCAGAAACATACTGCAATATAAGAGATAAAGCATGCGTTCCCGGATGATTTGCCCACACTAACATGCATAAATCTAATTTACTGTAAGCATACATCTCTATAGGATGTGGGACTCCCTGGTCATTAATATAATAGATGGATTAGTCAGCCTTTGCTCCAAGGACTTATTATTGGAGTTAGTTATGAGAAGTGCATTACTTTCCATAGCTAAAATGGCTTTAATGATATTTTTTTCTTTACGTGTGAACACATATTTTAATATAAGCAGATGTTATAACCCCGCTTTATGGCTATCTCAAGACCATTAGCTTCATAAGATCAAAAATGAGAACTGCACCCAAGACCAGTGGTGCAATGAAGGGAAGGAAGATTGCAATTGCCTAAATTCAAATGAAAATAATTAACAATAATTATAACCCTGATTTTAAAGGAATAAACATTAACAGAAAATTGGTTTGGTCTGACTAGGCTTGGTGATATCCCATGAATGTGTTCTTGAGTCTCTAATTATAACAGTCAGAAAGCGCTTCATGTATAAAGACTTATAAGAAGGTAGAAAGGAGTTTTTGTATCCATAGAAATGGGTCTTTGGGTTCACTTTCTGAGTAGAAGATGAAAGTGTATCTAAAACCTAAGCCTTTTTAGCTTTGAATAGAGTGGTGAGGTTTATGGGCCCCTGTAAAGTTATTATTGCCCCCCCGTAAAGAGATTCACTTGAATAGATTAAATCTCCATCAAAAGATTTCTTCTTTTTTCAAGCTCTGGTGGCAACTCAAAAATTTAGATTTCCCCTGACTTTCATTTTTGAAGACAATGGTAACCAAGACCATTGTCATCGAAAATGAAAGTGAGGGGGAATCAAAATTTTTGAGTTGCCACTAGAGCATGAAAAAAGAGGAAATCTTTTAATGGATACACAGTTTCTGGTGACAACTGTCTAAAGCCACATACACACGATATGACTTTGTACAAACTTTCCTGTGAATTTTTATACAAAGGTCATTGGCCATAAGTTTGTATTGCATACAGACGGCAGGACTTTTCCAGCCAACTTTCACCAAATCACGTGGTTTTTCAGCTCTTTACCACCACCCTTTGGTCAACTTCTGTATTGTTGTCTGATATTGTGTCAATCTCGCCGATAATAGCACCTTGCGAGCTGGGTTCACACTGGTGCAGGGATCCTACTTGGATCCCCGCCAATGCCAGGCACTGTGTTTGGTATGAATCTTGAAGGGGAACTCCACGCCAAATTTTAAATAAAAAACCGGCATGGGTTCCCCTCCAGGGGCATACCAGGCCCTTAAGTCTGGTATGGATTCGGCCGGTCAGGAAAGGGGGTGGGGACGAGCGAGCACCCCCCTCCTGAGCCGTACCGGGCCACATGCCCTTAACATGGGGGTGAGTGCTTTGGGGGAGGGGGGTGCCCTGCGGACCCCCCACCCCAAAGCACCTTGTCCCAATGTTGATGAGGACAAGGGCCTCTTCCCGACAACCCTGGCCGTTGGTTGTCGGGGTCTGCAGGCGGAGGGCTTATCGGAATCTGGGAGCCCTCTTTAATAAGGGGGCCCCCGGATCCCGGCCCCCCCACCTTATGTGAACGAGTATGGGGTACATCGTACCCCTACCCATTCACCTAGGGAAAAAAAATATCAATAAAAAAACACACTACACAGGTTTTAGTAATTTATTAGCCAGCTCCGGAGGTCTTCTTCCGACTCCGGGGGTCTTTTTCCGACTTCGGGGGTCTTCTTCCGACTTCTGGGGTCTCTCCGGTGTCTTCTCCCAATGTCCGGTTCTTCTCCGCTCTCTCTGGCTTCTTCTCCCGGTGTCCAGTTCTTCTGCCGGGCTCCTCCGCTATCTTCTGCTGCTTTTTTGCTAGCGGTGGCCCGGACTTCTACATCGACTTCTTCCCTCTTCTTTTCTTCCGATGTTGACACGACGCTCTCTCCCGATGTATTGCTGTGTAAGCGCTCTGTAATGACTTATATAGGCATGGGGCGGGGTCACCAGGTGATGTGATCCGATGACCACGCCCCCTTATGACGTCACAGTCCCAGCATGCCCCGGGACTGTGATGTCATAAGGGGGAGGGGTTACCGCCTATATAAGTCATTGCAGAGCGTTCACACAGCATTACACCGGGAGAGAGCGTTGTTTCAACATCGGAGGAAGAGAAGAGGGAAGAAGACGAAGCAGAAGTCCAGGCCACCGCTAGCAAAAGAGCGGCAGAAAATAGCGGAGGAGGCGGCAGAAGAACCGGGAGAAGAGGCCGGAGAGAGCGGAGAAGAACCGGACACCGGGAAAAGACGCCGGAGAGTCCACCGAAGTCGGAAGAAGACCCCGGAGCTGCCTAATAAATTACTTTAAAAGCCTGTGTTGTGTGTTTTTTTTTATTGACACTTTTTTCCCTAGGTGAATGGGTAGGGGTACGATGTACCCCATACTCATTCACATAGGGTGGGGGGCCGGGATCTGGGGGCCCCCATATTAAAGGGGGCTCCTGGATTCTGATAAGCCCCTCGCCCGCAGACCCCGACAACCAACAGCCAGGGTTGTTGGGAAGAGGCCCTTGTCCTCATCAACATGGGGACAAGGTGCTTTGGGGTGGTGGGGCCGCAGAGCGCTCCCCTCCCCAAAAGCACCCACAGTCCCATGTTGAGGGCATGCGGCCTAGTATGGTTCAGGAGGGGGGGCGCTTGCTCGTCCCCACCCCCTTTCCTGACCGGCCGGGCTGCGTGCTCGGATAAGGGTCTGGTATGGATTTTGGGGGGACCCCCATGCAATTTTTTCGCCATAGGGGTTCCCCTTAAAATCCATACCAGACTGATGGGCCTGGTATTCCCCCAGAGGGGAATTCCCTCTCGCGCCAGCCGCAGTAGGAAAATGTGTTTTTCCTATTGCAGCCAGCACGAGATGTAGAGTACCCTGTCGCCGAGAACCAGCGCGATGGGGTCGCGCTGGAAACATTCTCGTGGCTGTACTGTAGTGTGTACAAAAGTCCGATGGTTTTGTGTACACACGATCGGACTTTGCTCCATTGGACTTTTGTTGCCGGAACGTTTGTGTGTTCACACAGCCAACAACTGTCCGATTTAAACAGAAAAAGTTTGTCCGATGGAGCGTACACACGGTCGGATGTTGCTCCAAAAAGCTAATTTTCACAAAAAGTCTGATCGTGTGTACGGGCCTAAAGAGGGGATTTATACCACATTGCAGAGATTTTCTTTCACTTCTTGTTGTGTGTACAGGAAGGGAAGTGAAGGGAAATCTCTGGAATGGGACACCAATGGCAAAAATAGAAACTCAAGAGAGGTTTTAATGCTTTACTACTTTATCTTAAAAAGTTTTGACTTTAGATATACTTGAAATGATCAGCAATGCCAGCAGGCTCACAGCACATTGCCCATTAACTTCAAATTAAAGTGTGTGTTAACCAACTGCACGCCAATGTACGTCCTAACTTTGAAGAGGAACCCCAGTATTCTCTTCTTCGGCCGGCGGTCCGCTTTCCGATAATAGTGGTCTCTGCGGCGGATTCACTGCGAGATCACTTTCAAAGGGGCCCCCCTCCCGCCGTGCTCCGGTGCCCTCCGCCACTTACCAGAGCCGTCGGCAGCGGCGGAGGCGATTGGATCTTTTCCTTTGCTGGGTATGGAGCTGAGCGAGGGGAAGATGGCCCCCACCCATCTCCATATACCATTGCAGGGCGGAAGCGACGTCAAAACGTCACTTATGCCAATAGCTCTTAAAGGGCCATTTTTTATTTCTTTTTTCTTTTTTTATTGCATTTTAGTGTAAATATGAGACCTGAGGTCTTTTTGACCCCGATCTCATATTTAGGAGGTCCTGTCATGCTGTTTTTCTATTACAAGGGATGTTTACAAAAGTGACACATTTTTTTTTTAAGAACAGTGTAAAAATAAAAAATAAAAGGTAAAATAAATAAGAAAAAAAAAATTTTAAACACGGCCCGTCCCGCTGAGCTCGTGCGCAGAAGTGAACGCATACGTGAGTAGAGCCTGCATATGAAAATGGTATTCAAACCAAACATGTGAGGTATCGCCACGATCGGTGGAGCGAAAGCAATAATTCTATCTCTAGAACTCTTCTGTAACCCAAAACATGCAACCTGTAGAATTTTTTTATATGTCGCCTATGGAGATTTTTAAGGGCAAAAGTTTGTCGCCATTCCACGAGCGGGTGCAATTTTGAAGCTTGACATATTGGGTATCAATTTACTTGGCGTAACATTATCATTCACAATATTAAAAAAATGAGCTAACTTTACTGTTGTCTTATTTTTTAATTCAAAAAAGTGTATTTTTTCGAAAAAAAGTGAGCTTGTAAGATCGCTGCGCAAATACGGTGTGACAGAAAGTATTACGAACGCCATTTTATTTTCTAGGGTGTTAGAAAAAAATGTATAATGTTTGGGGTTTCTAAGTCATTTTCTAGCAAAAAAAAACTGTTTTTAACTTGTAAACAACAAATCTCAAAAAGAGGGTCGGTCCTTAAGTGGTTAAATCAAAGTCTTTTGTGTAGTTTTGAATAGAGTGGGGAAGGGTTAGACCTCCTTTTTGGTTTTCACTGATATCTAGAGCTCGGTAAGAGAGATCTCCACTCACTTCCTGCCCTGTTGGCAATGGTTTCCCCAGACCAGAAGTGAGAGAACATATGCAACAGGGGCACAAACAGAAATAAAAATTTTGATAAGAGTTCTAGCTTTCCCTTATTGTAATAAAGTAAACATTTTTATTTCTGTCTAAGTCTTTTGGAAAATTCCCCTCACTTGTCTGATATAACATCGTCAGCAGGACAGAACGTATAACGATTTGCAAAATCTCTTTAACAACACCCCTGAATAACAGTCAAAACTACACTGGGTGTTCTAATCCTTCCTCTTACTATCCAAAAATATGAAAAAAAAGTTTTGGCTAGACAGATACTTTAAATGCAACTGGATCTGTTCAGTTGATCTTTTCCTTCTCACTGAATATATGACTCTCTGGGATCACTACTTGTACAAAGTCCTATGGTTGTCCTGGTTTAGTGTGGGTTTACTGACAGTGCTCCAGTTTACTCCCTACAAACCAGAAATATAGTGGGCATTGAATGGCAATCTACAGAATGATATTAACAAATCAATATGCTTTATCCAACGCACGTAATGATCTGATGAAACAATTCTTTACAGAATTGGACAATATGATCAAATCAAATCAATTACTGAAAACACATATACTGTGTTAGATATTTAGCAAAATTGATCAGGCAGTGAATTGATCCACAATACAATTATAACATTAGGTACTGCAAATTATCTAAACATTATATAAAATGATGAATTAAAGAAAAAATCTGTCAAACAAAACAACCAAAAATACTGTTGTTGGTCTAGGGACCACATCTCCATTCTTATTCCCTCCCTACTGTACACACGTAACTTGGTTTGAAAACAAAAAAAATGTCCATGATACATTGTCATCTGCACTAACATTCGATTTTTCTACACAAGGTTTTAGGCTTACTCCCTTCTTCTAAGATCTAAGCAGTACTATATTGCTTGGACCTTAGAAGAAGGGGGTCCACCCCAAAAGCTTGTCCTGAAGGTCCATGCAGAATACTGCTTGGACTTTAGAAGGTCCAAGTATTTCAGTACTGCTTAGACCTTAGAAACTTTCATGATATACTCCGAAAGCTTGTCCTGAAGGTCCAAGTATTCCAGTACTACTTGGATCTTAGAAGGTGGTACTACTGAATGCTTGTCCTGAAGGTCCAGCAGTACAGTACTGCATGGACCTTAGAAGAAAAGGGTACATACCAAGAGCTTATCCTGAATGTCTAAGCTGTGGACTACTGCTTGTATCTTAGAAGAAGGAGGAATACCATGAAGGCTTGTCCTAAAAACCTAAATGTCAGTGCAAATAAAAAAGTATCATGGATAATTCTCAATTGTTTTTGTTGCAAGAGTACTTATATGGCTACAATCACCTCAAAAATGTTGGTTTAAAAAGAAACCCAACCAACTGGCCTCTCCTGTTCATTTTCTAAAAATGGCTTTGGCTGCAATGGGCAAAAAACTATTTCTTCTTCATAGACTCCAGTTCAAGAAGCCCTTGGTAGCCATGGATTACTAAGCTCCACATATGACTGTTGCTCTATACATTGCCTCAAAAAAGACTAGTACTGTATTTCCCCCTGTGATGATGTGAGCATTCTTACTTCTCCTGCAGTAATGTGTACTGAGGCTGGCGTAGGCAGTGTTTACTCAGGTTAATCAGACGACGCATTTGCCTCTGAGACTTTGACAATAATTGTTTGAAGCCCGCTCTCAGTTGCTCATAGCGGCGCGTCAGGTGAAGGTCTGCATTCCATATCCTTGAAATTGTTGTGATGTTGAGGAATCGGTCTGTAGGCAAATTCTTCATAAATGTTCGGAACTCCGCTGTAAAGAAAACAGTGATTTACTATAAATCTTTAGACAGGAAAGCATCCAACCTGGAGAATAGCCTTCTAACACTCAGTTTTACCAGAAATCACACAAAATCAATGTACATCCAGTTTTGCAGGACAAACAGCTCTGCAAAATTCTTTATAAATACACTTTTGTTGCTTTGGCCAAGGTACTGCCATTTCAAGCCATCACTTTTAAAAGACTCCGGTCATATGTGGACTGCCACTGACAACCTAGCTTTTTAAAAAGTTGTTCCCTAGCTGTCTCTGATTTTAATATTTTCTGATTCACTGACTCAGAACAAGTCATATTGATATTTATCTCAGGAAAGTTTTCGTTTCGATCCTAATCAGACCTTAGAATTTTATAATTGTATGAAGCATTTTGGACTTATTTGAATACATTTGATTGCATTTTTATTGTCTAATACCTATTTTTATGCACATGGGTTTTACTGCTGAAGCTGTTACGAGGCGGTCAAATTCTCTGTGTTGAGTTTTTTACTTTAGTGTTGTATTATATAAATACAAAGGAGAGAAGAGGAAGCATCCCTAATCTAGTATGAGAAGTGAAATTACAAAGCAGCATATCTGGGAACCCTCTGGAATTGTCCCATAGTCTCCATGTAATCAACAAGATTGTTTAAAAAAACTTGTTGGGGATAGTTAGATTGTAAGCTCCTTGAGGGTAGGGACTGATGTGAATGCACTATGTATATGTAAAGCGATACGTACATTGACGGCGCTATATAAGTACCTGTAATAAATAAATAAATAAATAATTGCTAAGCCTCATATTTATATACAGTTGTGTCAGTTTATTTTAGCTATACAATACAGAAGGGTCACCTAATTTCTTTTCAGATCACATTGCAGTGACATAATCACTCAGATCTTTAGTCCACTATGAGTTACCTCTGACCTGGGTGCCAGCTGGTTGCCTGTAGCATACCTCCCAACTTTTTGAAATGAGAACGAGGGACACCTATTAGCAAAAGTATGTAGGCATAGGACATGCCTCCTTTAAGAACTATACAAAAAAAAAAGATTAGTCAAACCCGCAATTGTTTTTTTGCCACTACTATTCCTTTATACTGTCCCTTGAAATGTACAGATCTTGCACATTTTGAAATTGGATGAAAGGTTTTGTACAGAAAAACACTTTATGAATGATAAATGGTGCATTTTATATACAACTATATAGATTAGACCAAAATAAGGGACAAATGAGAAGGAAAGAGGGACTGAGGGACTTTGTTCCAATGCTGTAGTAGTGGAGTCATTACTCCAGTCACTCACTGGTCAGAGTGGAGAACTGGCACTGTATGGAAAGAGATAAGGGTTGTATCCTTTCTTTCACAAGCTACAGTAACCATAGTAATGGGTAAAGGTGAACAAATGAGACTGGGTTCAGTTTATAAACAGTTTTGTGAATCTTGCCAATTTTGTGTAGTTCACAGCAAACCTCACTGAAATCTACGAGCAAATCTTGTTATTTAATTCTGGCTATTTGTCGAACTAATAAGCAAGCTGTTGTCAAACAAAAGGCAAGAAAAGCTGGGCACTGCCATAGGAACATGTACCAATGCCAACATTAAATTAATCAATAAAAAAAAAAAAAAAAAGAAAAACAGCATATCTACAAAGCAGTAAAGGTGACTTTCACCCAACATTTGCTGCTGGTTAATCAGTCACAAACTCCAGGTAGATTCACCTGCAGTGAAATATTAGCTTGTAAATATTGCCCATGTCTCTCCCTACACAGAACGGTCAGCTCTTCATGAGGATTTGTTCTTGCATGTGACAGCCCTTGCTGCCTCTCTGAAAAGCAATCCACCATGAATAGGCAAAACATATTGCTTCCTCACCACCTGTTGTAGCCTCCCTGGCGGTATTCCCGAGTGTGGCTCGGGGTTAAAATTCAGTACCATTAGCGGTAACCCCGAGCCACACTCGGGATCCAATTGCAGGATCCTGGGGCGGCTTTACTTACCTTGTCCCCGGGATCCTGTGATGTCCCCCGCAGTGTCCAAGGGCTCCGTCCTCCTCCGAAGCCTCTCCGTGCCAGGCTCCGTTCCCTGCGAGCGGCGCGACGCACGGGGGCGGAGCCTGGCGGCAAATTCAAAAAAATGTCAAAATCATAACACATACAGTACTGTAATCTTACAGATTACAGTACTGTATGAAATGATTTCACATCCCTTTTGTCCCCAGTGCTCTGGCCCATGCCCTGCATGCAGTTTTACATGATATACACTGTTCTTTCTGCCTGGAAACTGGAGATTGTCCATAGCAACCAAAAAGTGTCCCTTTACGTCAAAAGTGGCTTTAGACCAGCTAGAAAACAGCGATAGTAAATTAGAACACTTGCAGAATTGAGCCATAGTGAATTGTGGGGAAATTTATTTTATTACTATTTTTTTTAATTTTTTTTAATTATTTATTTTTATTTATTATATTATAATTTATGTTTTTGTGTTTCAAACTTTATCATACCCGGGATATCTACTAGACTCTGGTTTGGACAGATTTAAGTGTGTTATTGTTAAGATTTACAGACCTACAATATAAAACGCCAAATTTCCATGCAAAATAATTGTACCGCTTTCAGCACCTAAAATCCGAAAGAATCATACCGCCAGGGAGGTTAACCTTAAAAAAGTTGGACCATCATGCAGCAACCATGGTTGCAGGGCAGTTGTGGCACAGCTCTATACACTTAGATAGGTGACTTTAGTGGCTGACCGCCTGCCAAATGTGACATGCTGTTCAATTTTTGCTGCAGCCGCAAAGCAAGTCATTGCTTATGCAGTCAGGAGGCGGTAAAACTACAGCTCCACCTCTTGATTTATTGGCCCCCTATGAATGAGCCTGATAGTTCCAACACACAACGAAAATAAGGTTGCTGAGAACCCACCCTTTTATAGCAAGGGGGCTAGGTTATCCATTCCCTAAAACTATTAGGTAAAAGCTGTGCATTGCATTCCCATACTTTGGGAAACCTAAGGACTGGCCACCAAGCCCATGCTCCTGAACCACATCCTTAGTAGCGAGATGCTTGAGACATAAACAGCGGTAGGCTGACCCAGCTCACCAGAATCCAGCTGCAAATGGAAAGTGACCCTTTAAACTAAAATGAATGAAATGTGTTTTTATTAGTTATTTCCTATTTCTGGAGTGCTATACTGTACTGCTTTATTTTTTAAAGTATGTGTCTTTCCATAGCAGCACTGCAACAGATATTGTGCTACTTCAATATCCATGAGAACCGAGCCTACAAATTCACCAGAGGCACTCTGCAAGAGGCTATAAACAAAATGGCAGCTTCTATTACATGCATAATTAGGTACTTTAGCACCAGAAAACTGTAGGCACAGATAGAAGATGTTATAATTATCTAAAGAAATCCGAGCTAAGAGTGAAAGGACAACATAACTCTAAAAAACAATATTCTGGTCCAGTCAACCTCCGTCTGAAACAATGGCCTATACTGGTCAAATGCACTCTCTTAAAGCAGAAATCCAGTTTGGATTTATTTTTATTTTTACATATCTTTGTCACAGAGGAAGTCCGGTGCATTACAACTCCATGTTCTGCATGCAGGGTACCTTTGTGTACTCTCCTGGGTTTTGGGTATAAATATACTTTAAAAAGTGTATATTATCCAGAGGTAAGGGACTGGGCGAAATGACTACTTTGATCCTGGAGTTCTCCTTTAAATCCATACCTGGCATTACACAAGGAAGGATTAGACCCCCTGTCACGTTATTATTGCTATATAAATCTCCACCAGGGAGATCCCTCTAATTGTACTGGTGACAAGTAAGGGAAAAATCCAAGATTATATAGTAGTTATTATAGTATAGATTATATAGTGGTCCCCAAAGCAGGAGGTAAGAAGAAATCTTCTAATGGGAACACCTAATCAGGGGATAGAATGAGGAAAGGTTAGGCACCCAGCCAAGTTATTATTGCTATATTTATTTCCACTTGAAAGATCCCCCTCTACTTGTACTGGTGACAAGCGAGGGAAGATTCTAACTTTTTATAGCTGTCCCCCAAAGCAGGGAAAGTAAGGAAAAATCCTACAATGGGAACATCTGTGGGAGATCTACCCTAACTTCCAGTTGGGTTTGTGGGACAAGTAATGAAGGAAAATTTCCCTAATGGTACATATACCACAAAAAATAAATGTTATATGTGTTCTCTGTTAGGTAGTCTTTGACCCCCTGTTGATTAAAAAAAAAAAAAAAAAAAACATGATATATATCGCTTCTCTCATTTGAGTCCCACCATCCTTGCACCCTAAACCACTTAGCCCGAACACATACCTTGTCAGTTTGGAACTTCTATTTGGGTTAAGTATTCAGCTAACTTGACATAACCACATCTTCCCTTACTCCAACTTTCTATTTGCCCTTTATTTTATCCCCCGAGTATGCACATTCAGTACAAATTTAGATGGTGGATTTTCCACAGATGCACTACAGTTTATTATCTATTAAATGACCGTGGGATTTACATGTTTGCGGAAATACAAGAATCCCACCAAGCTCCTACTAAAGAATTATTTAAAAATATACAAATTAGACAATTAGTGGAATCCTTGTTAAAGAACCATGATTCTTCTTTGGCCTTTACAGCTTTTGAATGACTTTGCAAAACGAATTCAATGCCTTAAGGCCTGTTATCCCTTATATACTCTTCTACTCTGGGCAACACTTCTGACCACACTCACCTACTGTACCCCCTGGGAGCAAGACTTGAATACATGTCTCTCTCCAGAAGAATACCCAACATTCTGACAAGCAATGTTGAAAAGCTCCCAAAAGCATTAGGAAACTTTTATAAAGCTCTATCTGCTGGTACTTCACCCCAATGAGGATAGCCAAATGCATTCTATCCCATCTGACTTCTTGCTTCAGGGGGTGTCCAGAAGAAGGTTATATGCTTCATTTACGGTGGACTTTCCCAAAACTACACCATCTGTGGATAAGGATCTATACTATGATTAGCGGCAATTAACTGTATTACTGCAAATTAACGCTAGCAAAGACCCATGAGTAGTTCTTCTCAATAAACCAATAACTGTTGTCCCCTATGACCATATCCTCATGATGTATATTTTCATAGCCATTAAACAAACAATTGCCCATGCATGGACAACCCCATCTCTTAGCTTTGAAGAGGTCAAGTTTAGAATACATGGTACATTCGTTAATGAGAAATTAACTGCGATATTCATGATAAATTTGTCTTAATATGGCAACCCCAGCTTGATTACTCTCCTCTCCTATCTCACCACACTTTATGTTTTTTACTGCTTTGACCTGTCTCCTCTCATCCAATTCCCCAAACTCTTGTAAGCGGCCTCTGTCCATTCCTCCCCTTTTTTTCACCACCTCTCCCGTTCTTTTCTCTTTTGCTTTCTGCCTTTCCCTATTCACTTCACCTATTTACGTTTTAATTGAGACTATAAGCAGAACGCATCTCCCAAACTGCTGAGGAAGGGAATTCTACTTCCTCCCCTCTCTTCCTCTTATCAGCCATTATCATACGTGCAGCATATATAGCCGCACTGGACAACACTATTCAGTTAGAGATGTTATTAATATGTGTTCATTTAATGTATGCCTCTGATTGTTATGTGATATAATACCACTTCTTGAATGGACTTGCATTCCATGTTAACATAACAATAACTTTTTCATCTATTCAATTGTAGCCATATAACCCCTGCGAGAGCTTGCTTTCTATTATCCAAGTATATTGATCATTCTATATATTGAAGCATGTACAGTATGTAACCTTACTGTTTTTTTATTCACCTAAATATAATAATCTTCTTGATACCAGAAAAAAAAACACATAATGCAAAGAATTCAGATGTTTCTCCTTCTTAACAACTCTAGGAGTGTCTTAGCAATGTCCTAGCAACAAGGCAGCATGGGATAATGCTATCTCAGGGAGTTTTTCAGCGTGGCTTCGGTGGACACATACATGGCTTACATCTATAGCAAGGGCAGTATTAAAGGAGAAGTTTGGGGAGCAGCTGGCTTAGGCTCTCAGCAGAGCACTGAGATCTGAAGCCAGTTGTCAATTAGGGCTTTGGGTGGATCCTGACAATGTGGTCGGGACTCTTCCAGAGCCTGCAGCGGCTCTGTAATGTCAGCCAAGACCAGGCTTTAGCCCACTGTCGGCTGATTCTGGGTCACAGGTGAGCAAGTAAGTGCACTCCTGTGACCCAAAAGAGAAGTATGGAAAAAAAAAATGCCTATACTTCTCTTATAAACTTTGATCAAAACAGTATAGTTTGTTTTTATCTACTGGTGCCCTACATAGGTAGTTGTTTGTAAAGGTAAACTAACTCACTAAAAACTTTTTTCCAGCTTTGGATAGTGTGAGGAAGGGTTAGACCCCATGGCAAATTTTACTACTGTCTGTGTCCCCATTTAGGAAATTAATCCCTATTTGTACTAGTTCCAATTGTCACAGAGAAAGCAAGAGGGGGGTCCAAAGATTTTAGAGCTGTCCCAATAACAAGAGGTAAAGGGAAATCTGCCAGTTGGGACACCTGTCTAAGAAGGAAAAATCACTAATTTCCAGATGTGTTACTGGGACAGGAAATGAGAGGACATTTCCTCAATGGTACGCAGACAACAAAAAGTAAACTATAATGATTTAGGGTCACTTGTATTTAATATTTTTCTTAAGTTCTTTTAACCACTTGCCGACCAGCTCACGTACATTTACTGCAGCAGGTCGGCTCTCCTGCGCGAACCGACATACCTGTACACCGGTCCGCTCATGTGAAATATGTAGAAGAATACATATTGGCCTAAATTTATGAAGAAATTAGTTTTTTTTTTACACTTTTATTGGATATGTATTATAGCAAAAAGTAAAAAATATTGTTTGTTTTTTTTTTTTTCAAAATTGTCGCTATTTTTTTGTTTATAGCGCAAAAAAATAAAAACCGCAGAGATGACCGGTACCACCAAAAGAATGCTCTATTTGTGGGAAAAAAGGACATACATTTTGTTTGGGTACAACATCGCATGACTGCGCAATTGTCAGTTAAAGCGACGCAGTGCCATATCACAAAAAATTTGGTCATTAAGGGGCAAATCCTTCCGGGGCTGAAAAAGTTAAGTGATATTTCATCATTTTTTAAAACTACTTTTATAAAATCTTTGTTTTACAGAAGGTGCAGAACTAAACCCCCCTATTCTTTTCAGCCAGGGAAGCTGCCACCTTGGCCTCTGTTTGATCTTCAGTTGCTATGGTGCTGCACATGTGATCAGTTATGGCACCAGCCATTCGATGGCTTGACAGTTTGGTAGAGAGCACAAGCATCTGTCACATTTATCATTAAAGGCATGTCTTGAATGTAACTGTTTTGGGAAATGGTTAAATTAGTGGGTTTGGTTCCACCTTAAAGTGGTTGTAAAGTCAGAAGGTTTGTTTATCTTAATGCATTATGCATTAGGATAAAAAAACCTTCAATGTGCAGCAGCCCCCTTTAAACCCCATAATACCTACCCGAGCCCCATCTCGATCCAGCGATGTTACATGAGAGTCTCAGGTGTCAGGGACTTCCTCCTCATTGGCTGAGACAGCAGTGGGGCACCATTGGCTCCCGCTGCTAATACTTTTAATCATTTTTTACATTTTTTTTATTGTGCAATGTTTAAGGTTGGATCAGGGTGTTTTTATTTTTGATAATTACACCCCTCAGGATGACTCTGCATAGGTGATGTGCATTTAGGTGCAATATGTAGGGCTTCCTGTAGAGGGCAGTACGGTAGAGTGTGCCTATTGTGGACATTCTGCCCACTTCTGGGTTTACCCACGCAAGATTTTTCTGCAGTATCCAGCTTTGGAAGTGGTTATATAGGTATCTATTACGCAATTGAATTTGAACGTCTAAGTGTATTTGCTGTTTTTTATATGCTTATATTTTTGCTTTTTTAAAGTTCGATGGTGGGGAATCGCCATATCATAGGTAATACTATTGGTGTCCAGCTTAACCTCAAAACCAGGCTTGACGTCTAACCGAGCCTTTTGATGTCAAAATGAGGCTTCATGTTTGACCGAGTCCTCGGGTATCAAAACGAGGCTTGGTTTTTGATTTTATGTATAAGAGGCGATGACGCAGTACGTCACCCGTGCCCCAGGACAACGTCAATCTCTGACGAAACGCATAGCGTGGATGAAGTGGTGACGCCATCATGACTTACGAGTCCCGGAAGCGCGGGTGCTCGTTGTATGTTTTTACTGGCCAGTGTTTTACCATTCCTCCGTGTGTGAGAGATGCTTTTAAACCAATAAATCATTGGATTTACATGATGCAGAGTTTCTTTTATTATTTTCAAGTGGGATATTCCTAACATCGGGAGAGAGAGAGATTGCCTGCAGGTCTACTGATCTTTGGTCGGATTGCAATCCAAAGGCCCTGGCGGGGTAATCAGCCATAAGGGCTACTGGCCTTTCTAAAGGTCCAGTACATCAGGTAAGCAGGCATTTCTTATCATCGGTGGTGGTCTCATATGGTGTCCATTACACAGGAGATTGAAAGGGACTATATTGTGTCTGAAAGTCTACATATGGACTACTAATTCCAAGATTCTGGCACTGCTGTCTACTTATCACCCTGCTCTTCACATCACTTTTTTTTAATAAGGGGGACTATTCACAATTAGATGTTTGATGCTGTATATGTTAGTTAAGCGCGACTCTGTTTTATACTATGCCTTTTTTGTTATATCACACATCTGAGTCGCGGCTGTTCATGTAGCTACAATACCTTTTGTCATTTTAAGCGTGTTTTTTACATGCTGTCAATTAAAGCCAATGAGCCAATGGGGAGAGAGATGGGTGTGGCCAAGCGGCGGCTCCATGTCTAAATGGACACACAGAGCAGCGGCTCGGCTCAGGTGCCCCCATAGCAGCTGGGCACTTGGCAGAAGGGAGGGGCCAGGCTAACAAGACTTTAAGTTAGCTGGAGTGTTCAAACTTTGAATTAAAAATGCAGGTGGCCCAATATGGCTACCTGCACCATATCTGCAACACGTGCACTTCAATTGCTGTAAGCTAATGTCAAACATGACGTGACAGTTAATATTTAGGAGGTTTAATATAGGAGCTATGTCTATTTCCTTACAACACAAGAGTCCTATGCTGCTCTTGCGTTATTTTCTAATAAGGCTGAGGATATTTTTCTAGTAAAAGGGATAATCCTGGAGGACATCATGGTAAATTGTCCTTCCGCAAGTACTTAAATAAGCTTTCCCTAGGATAGGGGCCAGTCACCTTCAACATCACATCGGGCAAGCGGGAAGATATGCTAAGCAATAGTTTTAGCCACTTATAACATTTAATTCCTAGTGTCCCATGCAGCATCGACCCGTCTATTAGTCCGAAGCCTCTCTCAAACCGGAGATGTCAGCTGTCTCCTCAGCATCCCTACAATTTAAGTCACATCAGTATGCTGCTGTTGCCATGGTGACAACTTCCAGATTATTAACAGGACAGATGCTACACGCAGAACCTGTCAAATGCTCTGGGCCCTTTTGCTGAGCAACATGGAGCACTGCAGGAGATAGGTTATCCCTAGAGAATCCCGACCATAACACAATTCCTGTGCAAAGGGAAACTAAGATATATATTTAAACTAAATTATGTTTGTCACAGACAGAACTGATAAAGTTTCTGCAATGACAAATATAATTCACTGTCTGGGAAGGAAACTGGCTGGCTTGAGCAAAGAGTATGAGCTGCAAAACTGTTTCATACTTTACTTATAGGGTTAGCTAATGTTTTCTTATGTATAAACAGAAAGAAGAAGGAGAAAAAAGCACCACTACTTAAGTGTTGCATTGATTAAAACATATTGGTACAATAAAAAAATAAAAATATGCACTCACATTTAAGCCCAGGTTCACACTGAGCTGCGGGAATGAAGCCGTGTGAGTTCAGCTGAACTCGCATGATTTAACTCTCGCATGTCAGTCCCATTTTGGTCGCGATTTCACAGACATCTGTGAGGGTTTCTGCATAGATGTCAGTGGAAATCGCACCCCAAAATCGCAAAAAGTAGTACAGAAACTATTTGAAATCTGTGCAGGGCTGCAAATGCAGTGTTGCACCGATTAGGACAGTGCAACTGCCGCTGATTTGACTTGTGATTTGACATGCCAAATCGCATGTCAAAAAGCACCAATGTGAACCAGGGCTAAAAGACATTAATAAGCGTATCAATAGGTCTCCAACAGGTGGCAACCTTCCAGGTGGTCAAATGGTGAGCAAGCCCCTCCGTGTGGATGTGCTGTAAGGTGCTTGGAACCAGGAAGTTGACCAGGGGAAGTGACACTTCCCTGCTGTCCACAGTGGTTCTTACTAAGGATAAGCTCAGGCGTGTTCGCAAACAGCACGTGTAGAGCCCCGCCAGGAGGTCGGCACTGGGAAGCGCTAATCACAAGCTGTGAGACATTTCCCGATCTCTGCAGCCACGCATCGGGACAATGTCTCACTGCTTGTGATTAGTGCTCTGTAGTGCCGACTTCCTGGCGGGCTCTGCACGTGCTGTTTGCGAACACGCCTGAGCTCATCCTTAGTTCTTATCCATGTGATATACACACTCAGTCTGCTGCTCCTTCTGGCTCTTCCTGATGTTCCCCTGGTCACCTTCCTGGTTCCAAGCACGTTACATCCCATCCACGCTTGCTCCTTGACCAACTGGAAGGTTGCCACTTGCTGACTCTTTTTAATGTCTTTCAAACGTGAGTGCATATTTATTGTTTTTCAATTTACTGACATGTTTTTATAAATGCAACACTTAGTGCCGCTTTTCTCTCCTTATTTTTTCTGGTTATACATGGTTTGCTGGTGGGAGCCTCTCCAGATCCTGCTTGGAAGTAGGGTTGCCACCTCACCCCTTTAAAACAGAACACATATTAATTACACAGGTTCTGTTGGGGATTACGGTGATAATTAAACTCACTTGGTGCCTTATCTGCATTAAATTAGTCCCAGAACCTGTGTAATTCATATGTGTTCAGGTTTAAAGGGATGAGGTGATGAGGTGGCAACCATACTTGGAAGAGAAACTGCTGACGCTGGCATAATGTGAACTTCATGCCACAGTGACTTTTTATGGACTCAAGGACTAAAAAGTCTCCCTGCATTTGTTTATCATTCCTTAGCCTTCGTTTTTGTCAGTTGCACCAGTGCTCCCCTTTTTTTGCACCTGGGTACAGTATGTTTACAGTGTTAATGCCCTTTACAAACCCCTTTCTAGTTGTTGTTATGTTTTCTCTTATGCATTCAGATTTATCTACTGCAGCTTGTGGTTTTCATACATGTTTTTATATTGAAAGGTATAAACCTTTTTTTTAACCTGTGTTTAAATTCCATATATTTCTGTGATCCTGTATTTTAAACTTAAGTTGGTATTTTATGCTAGGAGCACAAATAACATTTACGGTCCATGCGCAATGGCTAAAAAAAAAAACGCCAGTAATCTTGGCAGAAAAAAAGGGCTAATTTTGAGTTTATGTGTTTAATGCCGCTTTAGGATCCAAACATACATGGTTAAAAAAAAAATTTCTGCTTCTAGAGGAGTGTACTTAAACTCCTAAATGCTAGTGTAAATAAATAAGTTTAGACATGTTTAGCATTTTTTTTCTTTCAGAAAACTTTCAAAAACGGAAAAAAAAGAAGGGTTTTTTCTGCCTCTAAATGTCCTAATGTGCATGGACACATAGGAGAACATTGAGCTACTTCTACAAACAAAACATTAAACTCCTCTAGAAGCAGTGTTTTTTTTAACCGTGTATGTTTGGACCCTAAAATGGCATTAAACCCATAAACAAAAGGGAAATATATATTAGCAGCTTACCAATCCTTAGATGTGGTGGCTGAATTCCTTTTCCTTTTTTTTGCACATTTTTCCCTTTATTTTCACTGGATGATCCAGTCAATAATACACTTCCTGTTTTAGGGTGTCTCTACTCTAGATGGAGGAGCAGTTGAGACACCTTTGGGCAGCAGCACTGACAATCTGGGGAGAGGGTAGTGTTTAATACGTTAATAGATTTAGATGGACTTGAATTACGAATTGAATCTGAATCTAGCCAAGTCTTTTTAAGCAGTTACAGCAGTTTTTTTTTCCTTTTGGAATAAAGGCTGGGATAATAAAACTGACCATTGTAAGTACCCCTGTACGTGGTAAATGGTTTGTCTCAGCCCTGTAACAGCCACTAAGGAAAATATGGCCTATAAAAGAAAGCTACTGCAGCCACTACATCGAAGAATTGGTAATATACAGTATTACATTTTTGTTCTTAGGCTCATTCAGATGGGTGCTGAGTCCTGTTCTTCGTGCCGAGTTGCTGTCTGCTGTGTGTGCATCCAACTCAAAGCTGCATGCAGGCAGGAGTGGGTTCAATGATCTGAAAGCAGACACGCTTTGATCCATGCACCTGCTTCTGCCTGTATGTCAAATTTTGATATATGACTGTGTCCGTGCAGCTGCTGCATCAACTTCTATGGGCTGCCTGCATGCAACTGGTGGATGCACATGCAGCAGACAGCGGCTCAGCTTGGAGGACTGGACTAGTTCTTGCCTAATTTAGTCCATTGGGTTTAATGACACTCTAAACCTATGAAGCCTGATAGAGGATCCAGGAGCCACACACAACTATGCCATCCTGTCTTTAAAGTGCTTACAAAAGTTAAAGGAGTTGTAAAGGCAGAATGTTTTTTATCTTAATGCATTTTATGCATTAAGATAAAAAAAACCTTCTGTGTGTAGAAGCCCCCCCCAGCACTCCCTAATTACTTAACTGAGCCCCATATCTCTCCAGCGATGTCCACGAGTGTCTTAGCTGCATTCTCCTCCTGAATGGCTGAGACACAGCAGCGGCACCATTGGCTCCCGTGGCTGTCAATCAAAGTCAGTTAGCCAATCAGGGGAGAGAGGGGCGGGGCCAGGTCAGGGCTCTGTGTTTGGATGAACGGAGCTGTGACTCAGCTCTAGTGCCCTAATA
This sequence comes from Aquarana catesbeiana, assembly GCF_042186555.1. Classification (NCBI taxonomy): domain Eukaryota; kingdom Metazoa; phylum Chordata; class Amphibia; order Anura; family Ranidae; genus Aquarana; species Aquarana catesbeiana. The sequence goes on from NC_133330.1 coordinate 280,747,189, forward strand.
GGAAGCTGCTGGCTGTGGGGGCACTCTTTAGGAGGGAGGGGCCAGGAGCAGTGAAGAGGAACCCAAGAAGAGGAGGATTGGGGCTGCTCTGTGCAAACTCAACTGCACATAGGAGGTAAGTATTTCATGTTTGTTGTTTTTTTTTTTTAAACGAGACTTTATAATCACTTTAAGTTTTTGGTTTTTTTCTAAATAATAAACATATTACAGGAAAAACATTTACACAGCCATGCATGACTGAAGGTAAGGCTGGAATTCAGTTTTTATTAATACTATTTTTTTTTAAGGATTTAGGGAAGAGAACCTGCTATGAGGAATGACACCTGACTGAGAAACAGCCAATCTCAGTCTCTCAAGCCAAATACTTGTTTCAGGAGGAGTTGAGCTGAAACTACTCTGTGACCCTAGCTTTTCATAATTAGATAGAGAACAATTGCTATCTTCTACACACAGAATCTGCCTCCCATTACAGAAGTTGGTCTTGTAGTGGGCATAAAGTCTAAAGTTTCCCATATGAATTAGATGGCAGCAGTTTTGAACATTCTGGGTGATGATCCCATAGATATGATGCAAACCTGCCACTTGAGCACCTAACCTACCGTCAAAGTGGTGGGCTAGGAATACAGAAAATGATCACAGTCACATTCCAAAATAAGATCCCACAGTCAACTTCATTGTGCTACACGTCTTGTATAACCCACCTGGCTTCCTCCACCTGAAGTAATGTTTGGAGTGAAAATCATCAGTGGGAGTAGCCCAGGTGGTTTGTGCTTGGAAATATAGCACATTAAAGTTGATTGCAGGATCGGGTCTTGGAATGGGTCTGTCTTTGTTTCCCTTGATGCCATTTGAGTGGGCCTGAATCAGCCCAGAAGAGAGCAAGCCCCTGAAGCTAATTGCATATATACCTGAATCAGAATCCTATACTTTGTTAAATTAAGGGTGCCACCTGGTCCACATTTCTATTTTTCCCCTTTGATATGCTAGCAACTGCAAAAACCTTAACAAATGAGAATATTTGTGCAGACCAGAGCATCCAATGAGATGACTGCTCAGATTTTCTAATATACACTTTCTAATATACACTTGCCAGAATGACATCTGCAAGTTGACTGGATAAAAGAAGAACCCTGGGGAATTTTGTTTTTCCATGCAGTGGGGTTGTGCCCACACTGTATGGGTTAATGGTTCATTTTGTCCAGTGGTGTACAGAAAGACTATACTTACCCAATCTTTCGATCCTCCGGAAAACAGCACTCTTCCAAGTTCAGAGGTGGACTGTTTCTGCCGTCTTCGTGCCCAGAGCTGGTCTATGGGCATGATAACGTCAGGAGCAGTCCATGCACAAGACAGCTAGCGTGTGGGATGGCAGGTGAGGCAGGGACTGGTCTTACGCTCAGAGGATCAGTGGATTAGATAATTATATCTCCACTCTCCTCACCCCTAGGCAAAAACGAGCAATTAATCCATGCAGTGAGGGCACAGCCCCACTGCATGGGAAAACAAAATTCCTAGAGTTCTTCTTTAAGCTGCACCTTTACTTCTACTGCAATGTGCGCTGACCCAAGGCCTGGCCAAGCACAACCTTTTGGCATGTCAATATTAAGCCGGCCAACACCTCTGTCTGCTATTGAATCGTATACACGTTTCCCCGTATTAACCACTTAAGGACCGGAAGATTTGCCGTTGCTGCGTTGCTTTAACTGACAATTGCGCGGTCGTGCGATGATGTCCATCAAACAAAATTGATGTCCTTTTTTCCCCACAAATAGAGCTTTCTTTTTGTGATATTTGATCACCTCTGCGTTTTTTATTTATTTTGCGCTATGAACAAAAAAAGACCGTCAATTTTGACCAAAAAAAAAAAAAAAACATTTTTAACTATATCCCCCCCCCCCCCCAAAAAAAAAAAATTCTTCATCAGTTTAGGCCAATATGTTTTCTTCTATTTTTTTTGGTAAAAAAAAAATGCAAAAAGGGTATATTGATTGGTTTGCGCAAAAGTTGGCGGTGATCTGTGATTTTTAGCAGGACTGCGACATTGCAGCGGGCCGATCAGACACTTTTGACACTTTTTTGGGACCATAAGAAATGTATACAGCGATCAGAGCTAAAAATAGCCAGGGCAATCAAGGAGTTAAGCATTTCCTAGGGAGGTGTTTCTAACTGGGGGGGGGGGGGAAGTGTACTGACAGGGAATAGAGAGAGATCGCTGTTCCTGATTACTAGGAACAGCATATCTCTCTCTACTTCCCTGACAGAACAAGGATCTGTCTGTTTATATTGACAGCTCCACATTCTGTCTCTCTCAGGTGTGATCGCGGGTCGCCGGCGGCCACGCAGCATCGGCTCCACTGTAACACTCGCCCCCTATACACCTTAAAGTGGCCGTTGTGCAACTACGCAAATTCACACAGGGGAGCCAACTCGCCGCTGTAAAATGACGGCGGCTAGTCAGCAAGTAGTTAAAGTGATTACAAACCCTTACATACAGTAGTTCACAGAAGTGAGTACACCCCTCACATTTTTGTAAATATTTTATAATATCTTTTCATGTGGCAACACTGAAGAAATTACACTTTGCTACAATGTAAAGTAGTGAGTAGCTGCAGTTCAGTTTTAGGATCTTGGCAATCTTCTTATAGCCTAGGCCATCTTTATGTAGAGCAACAATTCTTTTTTTCAGATCCTCAGAGAGTTCTTTGCCATGAGGTGCCATGTTGAACTTCCAGTGACCAGTATGGGAGAGTGAGAGCAATAACACCAAATTTAACACACCTGCTCCCCATTCATACCTGAGACCTTGTAACACGAGTCACATGACACCGGGGAGGGAAAATGGCTAATTGGGCCCAATTTGGACATTTTCACTTAGGGGTGTACTCACTTTTGTTGCCAGTGGTTTAGACATTAATTGCTGTGTGTTGAGTTATTTTGAGGGGACAGCAAATTTACACTGTTATACAAGCTGTACACTCACTACTTTACATTGTAGCAAAGTGTCATTTCTTCAGTGTTGTTACAAAAACAGATATCATAAAATATTTACAAAAATGTGAGGGGTGTACTCACTTTTGTGAGATACTGTATACCCAGTAAAGGGACTGGCCACAGGTGATACACAGAGAAACAAATCCTCCTACATAAGTTGTACCTGTTTATCTGCAGTATTCTCTTTTTTATACAGCCATGCAACGTCCAGCATTTATAAAGCTTGTCTGGGCTGTCAGCAAAAAAGGGGGCGGAGTGCTAAAGTTACACTCTGCAGAGCTCAGTGAGGAGAGCGCCGAGAGGAAGGGACACACCCCCCTTCACACAGCACACAGGAAAATAACTGAGGCTGTCAATCTGCTGGAGGTCCCTCCCCTGTCCCTTTTTTTTTCTCTTGGTGTCAGCAAAACATGTCAGAAGTTATTCATGCTGATAGCAGGGGAACAAAGCAGCAGACAGAAATGACACCTAGTGCTCTTAATTGAGACAAGTACACACTATAGAGGATATGCTTTATTTATATTTCGTGTCCGAGGTTTACAACCACTTTAAATTAGACCAGATTATGTTGTGAACTGTACAAAGCAAAGGAATATGCACAGGTTTGCACTTAAAGGATAATTTTTCATTATGTCTATTCTAGTATCTGTGGTAAAATTTAAAGCATTAATAGAATTTGCAGAAATGATTCATTAGCTCAAAATAACTTCTCACATTAGTCAAAACAGTAGAGTCTTAAAATTGATTTTCTAATTTTCTTTAAAAAAAAAAAAAAATTTGTGATTGCAGTAGCATAGTCATAGTTGGCATTTTAGACATAAGCATCATGTTCAGCCTGGCTGTCAATGCTGTCTTGTGGAAAGATCTGCTGGGGGCGAAAAAAGCAAGATGAACGGGTGTCTCATATTCACAGGCAGCAGATGCTGCAGGCAACATTCACCATGCTGCGAAGTAACGCAAACAGTATGCTTCACTAAGTCCTTCTGTGCATTAAGCCGCCTGACTTAAAACACTCTATCAGCCCTTCATATGGGCAGAACTCTTTGTAATAAGCCCTAGGGTACTCAACGATATGCAGATCTCCTGTTGGAGATGGTGTGTGCCATTCTGAAAACCTACAAACCCATGCAGTTTTCTACTCAAATTGGGTGATAATTTGAGGCAAATGCAAGGAAGGCATCATTGCAAAAAACAAGTTCATGTGCTTGCGTACCCCTGTTACTGTTCATTAATATTCAGCCACAACCTGAACAGAAAAGCTGGTCTCCTGCCAGCACTGCAGAGAAGGTCCCTTGCACTCTGTGTGGAAGCAGTGGTCTGTCTGTAAAGGTCTGATGCACCCCCTGCAGAATCAGACCTATAGCTCTGCTGGCAGCCTGGCGCCAACACGTACTGCAGAGTTGATCAACCACATGTGGCCCGCAGATCCCTCTGATGTGGCCTGCGACCTCTTGCACTGGGATGAGAGGTTGGCAAGCCCAGATTGCAATCAACGGGTTGCTGACCCACTATCCCAGAGCATCAGAGTGCATGGAGCTGGCGCCGGCAGCAGGAGCCACATAATCAGATGCTTCCTCTGTAGCGTCGGCTCCTGTCCCAGGCAGAGAGATACCTAGTGCACTTCAGTGGGACCTTTCTGGCAGGCCATTGTATTAAACATTGCATGCACTGCACATTTGCAATGGGCATATTAGCAGTTAAATAAAAGGGTTATTAGGCTGCTTTCACACTGATCCACAGGTGCCGCACAGTGCACCTGCGGCTTTCCTGTAGTTTAGCTGCTCTGACCAATAGACTTCTATCATAACCTGCGGGTTTGTACGATTTCTGAAACATTCATCAAACCCGCAAGCTTTAATAGAAGTCTATGGCAAAGCACAGCTAACCTGGTAAACAGCAGTGCATCACCATGCACATGTGAAAGCAGCCTTATGGGTAAGTGGTAAGGCCCATTTTAGCGTCGCTTTACCATTGTTTTAGTGACGCTTTTCGGCTGCTAGCGGGGCACTCTTAACCCCCGCTAGCGGCCAAAGAAAGGGTTAAAACTGCTCATGTTGCGGCGCTTCCGAATCGCTTTTCAGGTGCTTTGGAAGCGCTGCCCATGCATTCCAATGGGCAGGGGTCATTTAGGAGCGCTGTATACAGTGCTCCCAAACTGCCCCAAAGATGCTGCTTACAGGACTTTTTGTAACGTCCCACAAGCGCACCGCCCCAGTGTGAAGACACTCGGGCTTTCACACTGGGGAGGCATGGGATGCATTTTTCAGGCACTTTACAGGCGCTAAAATGCCTGAAAACTGCCTTCAGTGTGAAAGGGGTCTAACTGAACAAGCTTATATTAGAAGCTGATTGGCTACCAGGCACAGCTGCACCAGATTCTGCACTCTCCAGTTTTAGTAAATCAACTCCGATGCTTTTAAGAGGTTGGACGCAATGAAAATTTAAAGAGCACAGCTCCATCAAGCAGCTTTTCTTCCTAAATAATCAGCATAGGCTAAGGTGTAGCAAGCAGTGAACAATAGGGAAAACATGGAAGCCAACCTTACCAGAACATAACTGTGGAAAAAGGCCAACAACGCAAAAAAAGACAGCCATAAAAGAAAAGGGATCTGTGTCCTCGAACGATCTACTAGAGAAAATAATGTTTACAGCGAGTACAAAAAAATTTTACTTACTGCCAACATTTATTGGAAGGCAGAAGACTCTATTCTTCATGTATGGAAGGTCCCAAAGAACAGAGATGGTCAAAAAAAAAAAAAAAAAAAAGGAACAACAATTCCATGGCAACCCTCAATAATAGTAATTTTATACCTGGACAATATTTTATTTTTGTGACTTAAATATTTTCATCCAGTCGCCATCATAAATTTAAATAGCATAGAAACATACTGATGGCAGAAAAAGGAAAAAAAGACCAAATAGTCCTTCAAGTCTGCCCCCCCGACCTATTTTTTTCTTTATAACTTATTTTTTTTTCTTGAATTAATTAATTTTACTTTTTTGTCTGAGTGTAGATCTACTGTATGTTTGTTACAATGCATGTAAATTAGCTTATTTGGCTTTTTAACCTTTAGAAAAAAAACTCTGTATAGTAAAAACTGTAGAGTATGCCAAGGCCTCTAAGATCCTTGGCTGCCCTAGTTAAATTAAGTACTATAGTTGCAGGTAAATATATTATTATTGATAACACTGATATTCCGTTACAAACAAAATCATGCAGCAAATTGTTATGGCAGAGTTTAAATCAAGGTATATGTCTCCAATTTTATGCTCCAGTGGTCTCCTGTCCTGCATCAACCATACCAACTGGCACATTCACAGTGCCCGTCCTATTTAAATTTTATTTATGATGCGTTTTTGTATGTAACTAAGCACAGCTTGTTAATCAAGCGGTGAGATATTCAAGATGCGGGTAAAATACCCCTTGGAAGAGCATGAAAGGATGTCTTAAGCGTTTGCCTCTTGTTGTGTGTAATAGAATTCCCTTTGGTGAATATATGAAGTTTATCCAAAGAAAGGAATGCAACCATAATTGAAACACTCGCAGACTGAATCAGCGCGATATATGCACTATTTGTTTTTAATCAATCTTCAAGTGGAATTATGTTTGAAGATAAAGGTGTATATTCATAAAAGGTATAAATATCAGCTGTTTGCAAGTGATTTGCTGGTGTCTAGAGAGGCACCTGCTTGTTTAAGAGTAAATTAAAGCTTGCTTATTGAAACAAATAAAACAAAATAATACCTTTTGCTGGCCATACATGAACAGATTTCTTTAGTTTGGAGGCAATTCTTTTTATATGTGGAAGACAGGATGCATTTAAAATCAGGACATCACATGCTGTAATCATCAACACATCAGATAAGTAAATCTTTAAAAATCTGTTCTCTGATTGATCAGTATAAATCAGCTCATTGACCTATATGGATCCATGAAGGTTAAAGGATAAGTTCACCTTTTTTTTTTTCTAAATTCCAGCTCCCCTATGTACCACTATAGCATTAATATACTTTTTTTTTTGCAAAAATATCAAAGCTTTCCATTAAATCTACAGACACTTACTTCACTTCCTCATCAATGTTTTCAAACGTATCCATTAGTTTTGCCTTACTTCCTGGACAGACTTTAGGTCATGACACAGGAAGGAGTTGACCAGCTGACCTCATTAGAACACACCCTGCATCATCCACCATACCCATTCCCAGCTACACATTTTTTAAATGAAATGCATTCAATCAGTGATTGCACTTACTTTGCTGACCTCATGGATGTTTGTACAATCAGATTGTATGGATTATAGCCTAAAATGAGGCTATAATCCATACAATCTGATTGTACAAACATAAAATTACTAGTTGCACTTTCAGTGTCATTAATTGGGAACGGCACACCAAACACAGAAGCAAACACACATTTTGCCATGTGAAAAAATGAGTAAAGCGCACATTAAAAATCACGCAACCCACAAAACGCCAAAATGTCCCATAAGCCTCATGTAGTGCAGCCAATTGAAATCAAATCAAAATGTGCGCCCCCACTATGCTAGATGTGAAAGGGGCCTGAAAGTGAAATTGGTGCGTTAACACAGAACAATGAGGCTCCATTCGCATCTGTGTATTTCCTTGCATTTTAGAAATGCGCTGCACCAATAAGCAATTTTAAAAATGCACCAAGCTCTACTATAAAAAAAAGTCCTGAAGCTTCTTTGGGGCGATTGCTGTTTGTAGGGCAGCCCATTCAGGTGGATGGGCTGCCCTATGTGTGATGAGTGAAAATGCTTCAAAACGCTCGCTAAAAAAATAAACAAAAAAAACGCATGTGGGAATGCAAGTTCCCGCTATGCAGAGATGTGAACTGTGTTTGACAGCTGAGTGTTTCTGTTTACTTCCTCCTATGTACTTGTATAAAGATGCCATACACTATGCAATCTGATTGTTATTGCGTATTTAGTGAGAAGGGTGATCACTGATTGATTGCATTTAATTTAAAAAACGTGCAACTGGGAATGGGTGGGTAGGTAGGAGGGTGGATGATACAGGATGAGTGCTAATGAGGTCAGCTGGTCAAATCCTTCCTGTGTCATGACCTCTAGACTGACCAGGAAGTAAGGCAGAAGCAATGGATATGTTTGGAAATATTGATGAGGACAAGTGAAGTAAATGTTTGTAGATTTAATGGAAAGTTTTGATATGTTTGCAAAAAAAGTACATTAATGCTATATTGGTACATAGGGGAGCTGGAATTTAAAAAAAAAAAATAAAAAGAAAAGGAAAGGTGAACTTGTCCTTTATTAGGTAATGCTAGTCTTCTGGGTTCAGCACTGTGGCTGTAGTTGATGGGATTTCATTTATTCTTGGGCTTAATTTGTAAAACAGTTGTATGGCCTTACCACAATCATACCGCTCCTCAAAGTGGTTGTAAACCTCAGTCATGGAATCTGAACTAAACACGTATAGCTGTAGTGTTTACTCGTCTCTCTCCAAAGTTCTAAGTGTCGTTCCTCTCTGGTGCTTTGTTTCTTTGTTATCAGCGTGAGTCGCTTTTCCTGACACATGAGAAAAATGTGTGTGTGTGTGTGTGGGGGGGGGGGGGGGGGGGGGCTCAGCAGACAGCTTGTCTGTTCACAACACAGTTCTTCTGCTGTGTGGAGGGGGGTGAGGTGTGCCTTTCCTCCAATCAGCTCTCATACAATGTTACTGTAGCCTCTCACCCTCCTCTGTGCTCCTGACAGATGAAGAAATACTTTTCTGCCTTTTTGAAGGGGTGTAAGGAAGAGAAGACTGCAGATAAAAAGTAAAGCATATGTAGGGATCATCTGAGGCTGTTCACTTCTCTGGGTATATGTGAGGGTTTACAACCAACTACTTCAATACAGGGCACTTACACCCCCTTCCTGCCCAAGCCAGTTTTCAGCTTTCAGCGCTGTCGCTGTTTAAATGACAATTGCGCGGTCATGCTACACTGTACCCAAACAGAATTTTTATAATTTTGTTCCCACAAATAGAGCTTTCTTTTGGTGGTATTTGATCACCTCTGCGATTTTTTATTTTTTGCTAAACAAATAAAAAAAGACCTAAAATTTTGAAGAAAAAAAAGTTTTTCTTTTGTTTCTGTTATAAAATTTTGTAAATAAGTAAGTTTTATCCTTCACTGATGGGCACTGATAAGGCGGCACTGACGGGCACTGATGAGCACTGATAGGCGGCACTGATGGGTACTCATGGGTGGCACTGACAGGCGACACTGATGGGCACTGAAATGCTGCACTGATGGGTACTTATGGGTAGCACTGATAGGCAGCACTGATAGGTGGCACTGCAGTGCTGGGCACTGATATGCGGCACTGATAGATGCCATTGACGAGCATCACTAATGGCAGTGGGAGGCATTGGGGATGGGCACTGATTGGCAGCTGCCTGGGCACTGATTGGCATTTCCCTGGTGGTCTAGGATGGCATACCTGGTGGTCCAGCGTGGTGGCATCCCTGGTAGTCCTGGCGGCTTCCTGGTGGTCCTGGGTTGGCATCCGAGGGGGGGCTGCACTGATAAACAATCAGCACAGACCTCCCCTGTCAGGAGAGCAGCCGATCGGCTCTCCTCTACTCGCGTCTGTCAGACACGAGTGAGGAAAACCGATCAAGGGTTCTTCCTGTTTACATCGTGATCAGCTATGGTTGGACATGGCTGATCACGTGGCAAAGAGCCTCCGTCAGAGGCTCTTTACCGAGATCGCTGTAGCGTTGTGATAGACTGAAACACCGCACCACCGATCGCCGTGAAGCGCGCCAACACAGGCCATCATATGACGTCCACCCAGAATGAGAGCCACGCCGCCCAGCCATCATTTTACGGCCGGCGGGCGGGAAGTGGTTACACAACCACTTTAAACAAAACATATCCCTCCATAGTGTGTGCTTGTCTCAGTTGAAAGCACTATGTGTCATTGTTGTCTGCTGCATTGTTCCTCCGCTACCAGCATGAATCGCTTATGACTAGTTTTTCTGATACTAAGAGAAAAATGGTGACAGGGAGGGACCTCCAGCAGATTCCTGAGAGCTGTGTGAAGTGTGTATCTTCCCGCCAATCAGCTGTCAGAGCTCTCCTCACTAAGCTCTGCAGAGTGCAACTTAAGCTCTCTGTCCCCTTTTTTCTGACAGCTCAGATAAGCTTATAAATTTTGGACTTTAAATGGACATAGAGAATAGAAGACTGCAACTAAATATGTACAACTTATGTAGGAGGATTTGTTTAATCTCTGTGTATCACCTAAGGTAGTCCCTTCACTAGGCATATGTAAGGGTTTACCATCACTTAAAGATAAAAAGTATAGTACAGCACATATACAAAGCACAGTGATGTGGTTTACAAATGTAGATTGTGGTACATTTGCTGTGGGACTCAAATGAATGAAAAAAATGCAAAGAGGAAAGCCTAGTCTCCTGACCTGTCAAAGACATCAAAATAACTTCTCCTCCAATCAAGTCAACGCTGCTTAGTTAAAAAAAAAAAAAAAAAAACATTTCTTCTCTACGACTTTAACTTCATTACTTAACTGAAATTAAGTATGTCCTATGAGGTGCAGGTGGCTGGATTCTGTAGAAGTCTTCATAGGGCTGCATAGTCCTCTTAATGTAATGAAGAGATACTTCATTACAAGTAAGTAATGTAACTAAAGCTGTAGAGTTTTAGCTAAACTTCAGCTTTGAGCAAAGAAAACTCTGCACGCTGCACACCACTGTCTGTATTTTATGAATAAGACATAAATTGCAATCCACAGTGTGGAGTAACATTGTGATGTCCAGTGCAGAGTAGATAACAGTATACACTTATAAACAGGCCCCTTATTGTGTCAGAAAAAGTTGGTCTGTTTATTCCCTGGTGCCCAACGAGTGGCCCCATTGGCACATTATGTGTGGCCCCTGGGGCAGACACTGTGTTTTCCTATTGCCTTGTTATAGTAGGGATTTCTAGCAGCTTCGTGTAATATGTCCTCAGTCTATAACTGTCTCCTAAAGCTGTTCCTCAGTTCCCAACAACTTCTATAGCATGTCCACAGTCTCTGACCATCTCTTGTATCATGGCCACAATCGCTGACCATCTCCTGTATTTTATCCACAATCTTGAAATACTCTCTACAGGTTTCGAAATAGTCTCACTACATCCCATTTTGTACCTGCTGTCTCTGATAATGAATATTCACTGAATTTTATGTGTGGCATTTTGGTGATGTTTGGGGCCGCACTTGAGATCCCCATACAAAGAAAGTTGACCACCACTGATTTAGCATATAGCTTACTAGTAGAGAAGTGTTCAAATCGAATCTGATGTGTTCAAAATTTGTGGTCCCAATGCTTTATTGTGGGAGTTTGCTGTATCAAGTTCTTTGTAACCATAATGCCATAATAAAATTAGGTCACCTTGCTCAGAAGAACCAATAAGAGGGCTTTTGGATAAGCCAGATCCCTCACTATAAAAGGGTCACAGTAGCCATATTCACAATGTGCTTTAAAAATGAAGAAACACTGTGCACCCAAAACATAGGTGCACTAAAACTCGGGTTTTGAATCATGTGTCCGGGTTTCAGTCTGCCTGAAACCCTGAAACAATATTCAGACAGGAATGTGGCTCAGAACAGGACCTGATAGGAGGGTGAGAGGGCACTATGCTATCTTGCTATTCTCTTTGGACGCCCAAAGGTGTCCCAGGTCTGTTACAATCCTATAGTGTATGCTTAATTTTTTTTTTGCTTTGTGCCGCTAAAGTGTTTGGGTTTGGCCTAAAGAAAAAGTGGCAACCCTGCCATAGGTGCACCACAGCCCCCCGCCATTTTCCTATATAATAATATTTTCAGTGGTAAAAAAAAAGAAAGCTGTGCAAACACAAAGAAGGTGTTTTTCTATACTAGAAATTCAAGCGTATCATCTAAAAGACGCTTAAGAAAAAAAATAACAGCGGAACAGTTTTATGGGTAGATTGAAAAGGGAAAAGGCTTAGACACATGGCAGGTGTTTTGTTATACTACAAATAAAAACATGCTGTCCCAGGGACGCTTCGGGATACAACTAACCTGCAGCAAGTTAGCATTTTAACATATTCAGGTAGACTAGTCCAAACTGTGCAGACACAAACAAGGCAAGTGTGTTTTTGTGCGGTAACACTTGTGTTACCCCAACACCCTACATTGCTGCATTGTAACACACTACTACTCATTGTGGTGCTCTGCATTAGAAAAAATGCTTCATGTCCTTTTAATTTTGCCAAATCTAGAGCAACCACAGCCTATCCATTTGAATCGACTACCTTAACACAATCAACATAACCTGCACTAATGCGCTTGCGTTAACCTAATGCACCATAACCGCAGAACATGAATGGTCCCTAAAAAATGATTATTGATTGGTTGCAAAGGATTACTTTTTTTGCAGATTATGATTGCTCTTTTGCACTACATTTACAATACATCTTTTGGATTCTATAGAGATTGCCTTCACTTCTTTAAGCTTTTCGTCATAAATCAGACCCATAATACTTCTAAACTTCTTAGGTTACTGAAATGCTTTGCGCTGACCAGGAGATGATGATAAAAATAACAACATATAACTTCTAATCACTTGCCATGAGCAACACCTTCTTATTTTTGTATTCTCATTATAAAAATTCTAAACTCCATGCATACTTTAAGTCCCTGAATGTTATGTTAATAATAGCCTTCTATGACCTCCTGCAGACCAGAGCTCAGGCTGAGAGATAAAAGGCCAGCACTGGTGACCAATCAGATTGACAGCAAATCTGACACAGGACATGGGAACAGAGAGCAGAGTGACCAGATAGAACACCTTATTGGGTTGTTGCAGGGCTTTGAAGACTAAAGCCTGGTACAGACACACTAAAACCAGACACGTTTTGCTCTGTGTGTAGCCCTATCTGGTCAGCAGAAGTCAGTTGTTAGACTGGCTTCTGTCAAATGGTCCTGTTGAAAAAACAGTATTTGATCAGCCACTGCAGTCAATGGCTGCAGTGCTGATCTGTGTATTCTGACAGTGGGAGTCCCTGCTGGCAGAATACAATGGAAGAAAGAGCAGCGCCATCGAAGTGCAGGAATAGAGAAACATTTAATGCAAGGTGTAGAAGTACACTCACAAGACAGTAGACAGCTGGCAGAATACAATAGCACAGAGGAGGACATCCCTGCATCCACATCGCTTGCGTGGATGTAGGGATGTGTGAGGGTTTGTTTTTGCTCAACCTGCTGCTTGAACAAAAATAAACTATGTTTATTCCCAGGTTAATACCGCGTACACACGGCCGGATTTGCGAAAGGTCTAAACGGTCTAAACTCCGTCGGCATTTCCGACGGAAAAATTTAGAACATGTCCGTCGGAAATGCCAACAGAAAAAGTCCAATGGGGCATACACACGGTCGGAATGTCCAACCGAAAGCTTCCATCGGACTTTTTCTGTCGGGAAGTCCGGCCGTGTGTCTACGTGGCATTAGACCACCATTCTGATATTTAGGGTGTAACATGAAACATGGTTACAGTATGCAGCCCCACATCCCCATAGTGCTCTACATTCCCCCTTCCTACTGAATCTGGACTTTTTTCTCTTCAGACTCCTGGCATTTCAAGAATACATTGCAGCTGTGAGTGACTCTACTGACTTTAGTCTAATAATACTTCCTGTACCCCGTAATATAAGGTCTCTACCGCCATATAGACCTGTAGTTGAAGGAATAGTTATAGCTCCCAACTGTCCCTGATTTTGAGGCACTGTCCCTGATTGTCCCTGTCCCTCTGTCCCTCATTTTGGTTTGATGTATATAGTTTTATATAAAATGCACTGTTTATCTTTCAAAAAGTGTCCTAGTGCTAAATCTTTCATCCAATTTCTAAATTGCTGCATTTATAAATGTCAAAAGCCAATGTAAAGTAATAATAGTGGTAAAAAAAGCATTTGTGGGTTTAACCAATCATTTGTTTTGTACAATTCTCCTTTAAGGGGGTGTGGCAATGGGTGTGTCCTATGCCTACATACTTATGCTAATCGGTGTCCCTTATCAGAAGGTTGGGACGTATGTATATATACATAGCTCCCAACTGTCCCTGATATTGAGGGACTGTCCCTGATTTGAAGCAATGTCCCTCTGTCCCTCATTCCTCCTCATTTGTCCCTCATTTTGTTCTGAGCTATAAAATTGTACATAAAATGCACTTTTTATCTATCAAAAAGTGTTTTCCAGCGCTAAACCTTTCTTCTGATTTCTAAATTGCTGCATTTGTAAAATCTAAAAGCCAATATAAAGGAATAGTAGTGGTAAAAAAAAGCACTTGTGGGTTTACCCATCTTGTTTTTTGTACAATTCTCCTTTAAGGGGGCGTGGCAGGGGGTGTGTCCTATGCCTGAATACTTTTGCTGATAGGTGTCCCTCATTCCCATCTCAAAAAGTTGGGAGGTATGTATATAACACATTAAAGGCCCCTTTCACGCGGGCTGTCTGATCAGGTCCGCCTGTCAGTTTTTCAGGCAGACCCTGCAATCAGAGCCGGTACAAGGTGGGGGCAGAATGGGCGGATGCCCTGGGCGGTACAATTTATTGGGGGTGGGGGGTGCAGTGAAGTATCCTTCTAAAACAGGCACAGCAGTCATTAAATGGCAGACCGTGCACGGACCGCCAGGCCGCCAGTGTAGTAGCAGTCACTGGCTTGCTGGGACTGCGGGTTTCCCAGCAACCAGTGATGTTGCGTGTTGCACCCCGCCTCCTGACCACGGCTCTCACTCCCAGTCTTCTGTCACAAGAGCGCCTGGCCAGGGTGAGACATCACGTGCATGCTCCGCCCCGCCCCCTGCTACACGCGGTTTCCGGTTTTCTGTCACAAGAGTGCCCGGCCGGGTGTGACATCACGTGCGCGCTCCGCCCCATCCCCCTGCTACTCGCGGCTCCCGGCTCCTGGCTCCTATCCTGACTCTCACTTGTGAGATATATCTCGCAGCTTTCCGCCCCTCTGCAGCTTGTGCTGACTACTCCTCAAGGTATGTGGGGCACATGTTTCCTAAGCTGCACACTGATGGGCATAATTTGTTAAGGGGCACTCTGATGGCCATATTTTGTTAAGGGGCACACTGATCGGCATAATTTGTTGTGCCCTTTAACATAAAATGTGCCCATCAGCATGCTACTTATTTGGGCATAATTTGTTAAGGGGCACTCTGATGGCCATATTTTGTTAAGGGGCACACTGATCGGCATAATTTGTTGTGCCCTTTAACATAAAATGTGCCCATCAGCATGCTACTTATTTGCTCCGATGGACATATTTTATTTTAAGACCAACACTAATGGGCACATTTTATGCTAAGGGACACACTGATGGGCACATTTTGTTATGCCCATCAGAGTGCCCCTTAACATAAAATATGCCCATCAGCCTGACCCTTAACATAAAATAAGTAGCATGCTGATGGGCACACTTTATGTAAAGGGCACTCTGATGGACATATTTTATGTGAAGGGGCACTCTGATGGCCATATTTTATTTTAAGAGCAACACTGATGGGCGCATTTTATGTAAAGGGGCAAGCAGATGGGCATATTTTGTTGTGCCCATCGGAGTTCCCCTTAACATAAAATGTGCCCATCAGCATGCGAGCTTATTTTATGTTAAGGATCACGCTGATGGGCATATTTTATGTTAAGGAGCACTCTGATGGGCACAACAAAATATGCCCATCAGTGTTGCTCTTAAAATAAAATATGTCAGTGTTACACTGGTGCCACTAATGCAGCACAAAGGGGTTAAATAACAGGCACTGGTCGCTAATGTATCAGAAACCAGTGGCAATACATTAACCCCTTCATGCTGCATTTTACAAATTGAGTGTGAGTGAACTCTGTTTCTATCGCATTAAACCTAATTGAATCTGTATTGTGTTAAGTATATTCTTGTTTTAAAACGACATTGATTCTTTTCTTTCGTAAAAAAAGGGGGGGGGGTGCAGTTTGCCATCTTCGCCCTGGGCACCAAATTGCCTTGTCCCAGCACTGCCTGCAATGTACTCTATGGGGTGGCGGATGTCAGTGAATACATGTCCGCTGGCACCCTCCGCCATCCGATACAATCCTGTCCGCCAAAAACAGACGGATGATGGCCTATTTTCCATCTGTCCGGAAGATCTAAATGGATGGAACTGGGCATGCGGTCCATTTCCATCCGATCTGCATAGCGGAGCGGACATGGACCTGTCATCCGCCTGCTCAGCAGGGATCAGCGGTGAGATCCTCCATTGAGCAAACGGATTCCGCTTAGTGGAGGTGCCCGTGTGAGTGGCCAGAAGCAGTAAAAACTCCCTGGTAGACAGGACGAAGTTGGGACTTATGACAAGGAGATATTTCACCAGGCTCCACCTATGACTGTAATAACATGTCAGTCCCAATCTGGCTCACTTTGCAACTTACCAGATTCCTCAAACTCTTTGTTCTGACCATTCGCCTGTTCCTGTGTCTGCGTCAGGCTCTTCTCCAGTATATGGATGTCCTCCACAGGGCAGTTGCATTGTGGATAGGCAGGATCACAGTGGCACCAACATTCGCCTCCTTGGCACTCCATCCTTCCCTGGGAGTTACAGGAAATATAGGACAATGCAGCCCTCACAAATTTTACTCGTAAGTACTGAGGAAGCAGTGCCTGCAGCCCTGGGAATGAGAAGAGAGACATATTCCCAATTAGAAGCAGAAGGCAATGAATTTTTCTGAATCCTTATATGTATACATATCAATGCAGAGGCATTCATCTTAATAGAGCCGAAGGGGCATTCATCTCAATATATACCCTGCTGATCTCAGGCTAGTAATTCTAGGAATAGCGTAAAAGGCATCTTCTGCAACCCAAGCTAATTAGCAGGCGCTGTAACTATTATTTATGGGCCTCACCTATTAAAACCAGGTGCACACTTTGTACCTGTTTCCGTCTGCCTGGGAGAGCTATGGAGGAGAACTTGATAGCTTGTCTCCTATTGGCTGAGACCCAGAAACTCTAGTTTAATTACAGCAGCTTCAACATCAATGTCTGATCTAACAAAGGATCCCTGGGAATACAACCTTGGCTCTATTTTAAGCATAAATAATAAATGCAGAAAAAAAAAAGTATTTTATTGGTAAACATCTTTGCATACAATAAATTGGATGTGATTGTGCATTCGCGTCAGGTTCACACTTGCCTGAAAGCGCCTCGCTGACAGAGGAGCTAAATTGTACTGTGCCTATTTCCGAGTGCCCAGTGTCGGAGCGAGCTAGCATAAAATAAACCCAATGACTTAGAAAAACAACAAACAAAAAAAAGAGGAAAGTTTTGAGACTTTTGTGCTTTGATGGATTTAAGACAAAGAGGCAGTATTGTATCTGGCACTGCAAACACGAGTAGCGATGCAAGGAGTCCGAGTTCACTAACAGTTTCATTAATTTTTCAGCAAATCTTGTATCCTGACAACACAGTTTGTTCTCTTTTTATTTCACCAGAGAGGTCTATGTTTGGGATCTCAAACAGGCTTTTCTTGTTTAGAAGTCACCTAAAAGCTTCTAGCAGATTATTTCCAGACAAACGGATAATGTGAAGAAAGAGGAGGGGGTCATCCGCTGCGGCAGGCTGGATGAGAATTTGTGCTGGAATGCTGTTTACACATGTTAAAGACTCTTCCTTACCCATGTAGGGTATCGCAACAGTTTTTTTAATGCCCCCCTCCCCCCCCTCCCTGGCAACATGTACCACCTTTTTTTTTCTTTCTGTCCCACGCTTGCTTTGTCCTCCATGGTTACGAGTAGATAGAAAAAGCAGCCAACGATGGCATTTGTAGTAATCTGTGTCTTTACTCTTGGGCAGGGGTGGGCTACTGCGGCCCACCAACTTTTGCAGAACTACGAGTCCCATAATGCCTCTGCCTGTGGAAGTAACTGTTTTGCCCTGTACACACGATAGGATTTTCCGACAACAAAACCGTGGATTTTTTTCCGAAGGATGTTGGCTCAAACTTGTCTTGCATACACACGTTCACACAAATGTTGTCGGAAATTCTGAACGTCAAGAATGCGGTGACGTGCATCACGTATGACGAGCCGAGAAAAATGAAGTTCAATAGCCAGTGCGGCTCTTCTGCTTGATACCGAGCATGTGTGGACTTTTGTGCGTCGGACTTATGTACACACGATCGAAATTTCCAAAAACAAGATTTGTTGTCGGAAAATTGGAGAACCTGCTCTGAAAGATTTGTTGTCGGAAATTCCGACAACAAATGTTCTATGGAGCATACACACGGTCGGACTTTCCGACAACAAGCTCACATCCAACATTAGTTGTCGGAAAATCCTATTGTGTGTGCAGGGCATTAGTCTTCCCATCATACCTCTTCCTCTGGGAGTCATGTTTGTAACTGTCAGTCCTGCAATGTCTCATGGGACATGTAGTTCCACAACAGCTGAAGGGCTGCAGTTGCCCACCCCTGCTCTTGGGGCCTATTCACATGGGTGGCCAGGGGAGGTAAGGAAAAGAAAAAGGGTATGAGACTTTATTTGTGGCCAATAAAGATGCCTCCTTCCCCGATAATGGAAATATATAGGAGCAGGTTTTGGGACTTTATATGAAACATGCAGCCATGGAGACCTCACGACATAGATGTGTCTGGTGGGTATACCATAATTGCGACACTATAACATGCATAATATAATAACATAATACATCTATAATTATAGCATAAAAAAAACTTTATTGCATAACATAATACATAATAATATGATGGCATATTAACGTAATAGTACACAGTAATAGCATCATGAAAAAACGCCAGACTCATTGTAACGTGTCTCCACAGTAAATAGCATAATTGAAATGAAAGCTTGACGTGTTTTGTAGCTAAAGTGCCACCCCTTCAGGAGCAGATGCAGGGTAGGTGTCTATAAAAATGTTAAAAGTAAATATAAATTGGGTAAGTATGTAATAATATATATAGATCTATAGATCTATATATATCTATATATATAGATATATCTATATCTATATATATAGATATATATAAAGGTCTCCTTGGCTGCATGTCCTAAACTCTGCTCCTCTGTATTTCCAGGCAGTAAGAGGCTCAGCCACAGTTTTACGGAAGCTCACCTAAAGGTAAAATGCAGCTGCTCAGGGCTGTACACATACTGTGGCTGCAATGCTTTCGGGCACAAATTAAACCCCATGTTGCTTTTGGTGAGTTGAAATCACAAAACAAAACAGAGGGCACACAGGCCTAGTACATTATCCTCAATATAAATCTTTAATACGTAAAAAAGGTAAGTATTGCAATCACAAATTGACCCATGTGTCACAGCTTTTCATATAGAAACAGCAGCTTTAGGTCCATGATACAACATATCACATAACAGGTCAAATTTCAGCAGCACAGCAGGCTGACATGTTTGGAGGACTTGCCTCTTCCTGGGTTAGCTCTGAGGAAGAGGCAAGTCCTCGAAAAGCGTCAGCCTGCTGGAATTTGACCTGTTATGTGATACATTGTATCATGGACCTAAAGCTGCTGTTTCTATATGAAAAGCTGTGACACATGGGTCAATTTGTGAGTATAACTTTTTTACTTATTAAAGATTTATGTTGAGGATTATTATTATTATTATTATATAGGATTTATATAGCGCCAACAGTTTATGCAGTGCTTTACAACTTGAGGGTAGACAGTACAAATACAATACACTTTAATATATTAGGAATCAGAGGGCCCTGCTCCTTAGAGCTTACAATCTAAGAGGGAAGGTCAAGAGGTAATAACTGTGGGTGATGTGCTGATTGAGAAGATAAATGTACAGTTGTTAGGTGGGGGCCAGATAGGCTTCTCTGAAGAGATAAGTTTTCAGGGATCGTCTGAAAGTAGACAAAGCAGGAGAAAGTCTGACAGATTGGGGTAGAGCATTCCAGGGGTTGGAAGAGGCTCTGGAGAAGTCCTGAAGGCAAGCATGGGATGAGGTGACAAGGAAGTTTGAGAGCAGGAGGTCTTGGGAGGAGCAAAGAGAACAATTAGGTTGGTATTTTGAAACTAGGTAAGTGATGTAGCTGGGGGTCAGGTTGTGGATGGCTTTGTAAGTTATAGTTAGTATCTTGAATTTAATTAGTTGGCTGAGTGGCAGCCAATGGAGTGATTGGCAGAGGGGTATAGCAGACTCTGAGAGGGTTGTGAGGTGGATGAGCCTGGCAGCAGCGTTCATGATGGACTGAAGTAGGGATAGTCTATTTAGAGGTAAGCCAGTGAAGAGGGAGTTGGAGTAGTCGAGGCGAGAGATGACCAGGGAGTGGATTAGAAGCTTTGTGGTGACATTGGTTAGAAAGGGGCATATCTTGGAGATGTTGCAGAGGTTGAGGCGGCAAATATATTATTCACTAGGCCTGTTTTGTTTTGTGATTTCAGTACATTTAGACTTGCCCAGTCTCTTGAGGGCAGCAAGGCGTGACATATCCAGGCAGGCCAGGATGAGAATTTAGAAAACAACCATTTCTGGGCCCACGTTCAAGTGCAGTAAATTTTGTGTTCGTTATGTACTCTGCTTTTGGAAGGTAGTACTACCACTGAACGCAATCCATTAAGGTGTACGAGACCATGCTATGACTGCCCTGCAATTGTGTGCTATTAGTTAGAAGGCTCAGGTCCTTCTCTTCTCATTCATTCATAAATGAAAACGACTATTTGTAGCTATTAAATCCTCCAATTACTATTAAGTGTAAATTAAACAACATTTTGGGAACTAATAAACCTTTAGAAAACCTTGATCAGGTTTTTAATAATTTCTTAATTTCCTTTTTCCTGTAGTTTTTTTTTTTGTTTGCTTAGTGCACTCTTAGTTTTTTTTATCTTTTTTTTTTTTTAATTAACTCTTGTATTCCCTTCTTACTTTAAGGCCCATACACATGATCCAAAAATCGGACAAAAAAATACCGATTTCTAAGCGATCGTTTGGATCATTATTATAGAGCCTTCGAGAGCCGATCATAACTGTTGATCCGATATTATTTGATCAGACAAGCGCGAACATTTTTCTCATACAATACCAAATTGTACGATTTTCATTCAATCAGTACATTTGTCGTTCGAAAATACAATACAAATACACTACAACACATGACATCATTTCTGATTTTGTATTCTGTGATACGAGAATTTTCGCAACTTTAGTAAACTCTTCATGTTCGATATGCGACTAGCATGCAAAAAAAAAAAACCAGATGATCTGTTGTCCGATTTTCATATTGTGCACACGGGGCTTTAGTTTTTTTGATTTTTAAAACATGTCTTTAAATAGAATGTTAAAGTGGTTGTAAACCCACTAAAAAGAAAAAAAAAAACCTGCAGGACAAAGGCATAATGAATTAGCATGCATAGCATACTAGCTCATTATGAAATACTCACCTTAGATCAAAGCCCCTGCAGCGGTCCCAGAACACAGCTCTGGCCGGCGACATCGCTCCCAGAGTTATTTCTGGATATCGCGGGCTCTGGTGCTGTGTTTGGCTAGGGCCGCAATGATGTCACCCCCGAGCCACCGGTAATGGCACACTAGCTGAAGCAACGGCATGAACGAGCCATTGCTTTAGTGCGCATGTGTCGATGACGGCACATGCAGATGCAGGGGATATCTCCTAAACCAGGTTTAGGAGATATCCAGGCTAGCTACAGGTAAGCCTTATTATAGGTTTACCTGTAGTGAAAAGTGGACGGGTTTACAACCACTTTAAATGAATTGTTATTACTAGTGCAGCCATACTCTTAATGGATGCTTGTTTTTTTGTATTATTTACTTGTATTCTGTCCCTGTCAGAGTACAAGTAATAAGTTGTAAGGCTGACATATGTCTGTCTGAGCTGAAAGCTTGTGACTGGCATTCAATAATCTGTCAGATAGGAAAGATGTTGTCAGGATTTCATCGATTTTTAGTATTATACATAAAATATACTCTGTAAATTCACCGTTTTACCCTCCTCTAGCAGCCCAAACAGAATCCAGTTATTGCCTTGGCCAGACAGGGGCAGAAGAAGCACCTTGCCTTGGGCACCATATTGTGAGGGGCACAGTTTGTATAAACTGTATAATCTCTGTCTAATCTGCAGGACCAAGCAATCAGTTTGACAGCTTATTGATTAATGAATTACTGTAAATTAAAAAAAAAATAAAATAAATCATAAACAACATGTTGGCCTCCTATTAAACCCCAATGAACCCTGTTTTTTTTTAATTAACTTCTTCATTCCCTTCTTCCCTTAGCTTTTTTTATGTTTTTTAAATTTTTTTATTGCTTGCATATAAACATTTTGCATTTGGCAGTGTTTGTGGTGCCAAGTAAAAAAAAATAAAAAAAATGCTTTGTACCCGAAACATGATTGTAGTACCTTATTAAAAATGGGAATTTGTAGTTGACCCTAATTCGTTTATTTTTTTTAACCCTAAAATTTGTGTTTAAAATGTTAGTGCTTGTTACCTCAACATTTTACATTCCTGATATGTGGCTGCTGTACCATGTACTTGTATGAAAAAGTTTCCTATTAAAAACTGACCACACTAAGCAGGAGAGCACACTGCAGTCAGTTCTCTAGTTATGCTGGGAACTCAGTGCACTCTCCTCCAATGATCAGCTTTGTCCTGATACACCTCCCCTGCACAGCCATTTACTGGAAAGCTCAGTGTGCTGCTGTTTCTCCTCCCCCCAAATTCTATGCAGCTGAGAACAGAGGATATGTGATCATTTATAAAAAAAAAGGGAAAATCCATGTATTTAGAATGTTTTTTATATCTATACACAAATGTTTTCCCTTTCATTTCTATTTTAAACTGTATGGCTTGTTTTACAAGGTGATCGTTTACAATCACTTTAACCTGCATTATTATTTTTTTTAACTCCTTCCTACCCTTAGCTTTTTTACCATTTCAAATTTGTTTTTGGGCACCAAATTAAAGCTTAAAGGGGTGCAATTTGGCATCCTTGACTTGACTGCTAGAGGACTTTGTCCGATCACAGTTTATCAACCCTGAGTAGCAAGTCTGCACCATAATGACTGTGAGGAGAGCGTCAGATTTTTACAAATGCCCATTATTGAGTAAGGCTGGGTTCACATCTAAGCCGCATGTGGCTCACAGGAGGGGTCCGGTACGTCCCTGTCCACCGTTTCAGGTCAGATTTCAGCCCGAATTTTTGGCTGAATTCGGACCTGAAACGGACCAAAAGACACACAGAACCCGGTGCAAATTCACACCGGAGCCGCAGCGGAGATATGTGAACCAGCTCCATTGAGAGCTGGTCACAATCTCCTGCTATTGCAAATTGGATGGGGGGACCCCATCCAATTCGCACTAGTGTGAACCCAGCCTCATTCTCTTTAGAACATAGGAGGACATCTGATATGCATGTATGATCAAGCACTCTCAAATACCATAAATGAGCTCATAAATGACTGAACAGAATTGTTCTCATCTGAGGTCCATAACTACAGATATATTGTGTGAACATATTATGATGTGTATTACCCTTAAATGTGGAACGAGAGAGGATTCAAAGTCCAACTCTTTCAAATAAAGTGGGGAAAGGTTAGAACCTCTGCTGGATTTAAATACTGTTTGTGTCAAAATTATGGAGATTTAACATTGCCTCCTATCTTGCCTGGCAACCATCACCTGGAGAGGAAGTAAGGGAATATCACACAAGCAGTAATAAAAACCTGAAAGAGGCTATAACCCCTTGTCACTCCAATAGAGAAAAATAACGTTTTTTTTTTTTTTTTTATATCTATGTCCCTAATGGGGAGATTTATCATTGAATGTAGCCAGGCTTTAACTTTCTGATCATTGCTATTGGCATAATCATATGCACCACCACCCTTGCCCCTCATTATGACAATGCCCAGGCTTGCTAAGAGGTCACTCAGTTCCAAGGCATGACACTTTGAGATGAAGACCGGGACATGCATGTTCTTCATAACTATAAAGTGAAGAAATGTTGGGGACATTTACTGACAGGCAGATGTAAAAAATTGGCTTATGCTGTCACTTGCCAATTGGTTGAAGCTAAATGAAACGGTTAGACATGATTTGCAACATTTAAAGTGTTAGTTCACCTTTACCAAAAAACTGCCTATGCAGATAAGGGGCATCTGTAAATAAAAACAAACTGTGCAGCTCTGACTAAAGTTAAATATTGCTGTTGCTATAGGTGTAGGTTATTTATGTACCTCCCAAAGCCTGACTGGAATACTCCCAAGACACTGCTAGGACACTACTATGTAAGGCCTAGTCATTACTGTTCACTTCCTCCATCACAGAAGCAAACTCTTTCTCGGATTCACATCCCCTCACATGCGCTCTCTCTCCCCAATGCAGTAGCTCTGAGCTCAGAGTTTGAGAGCTCGCCTCTGTGATGGTGGAGGTGAATGTGGGGGGGTGCCACGTAGTGCGGTGGCAGTAACACACATTCAGTCCAGGTGTAATTGAAAGGCTTGTAATGAAGTCAAAGTACAACAGTTCACAACAAGTCTGGTGGAAGGAGGCCCAACCAGGAAGCACTCACAGATGATGGCGTGTAGTGGACCAGGTCTCAGCCGAGCTGACAGCATCTGTCTTAAGGGGTGAAATGCGGCCTGGATGATCTGAGCTCAAGTGGGGTGGAGAGTGGCGAATCCCTAAGCTTTCCCATCTCATATGGAACCTTTCCCCAATGCTAATACTGTCCCTAACAGTACCCACACCCTGGCATGCGCGCCAAACCCAGGAGACAGGGTTTTCAATAGACTATGCCACACCTAAGATGGCCACTAGAGTCACATGGGCGGCCAACATCCAGTAACCCAGGAAACCATGTTCCTCTTGACTTCCTCATTCTCAAGTAGGGATGAGCTTCGAGTTCGAGTCAAACTCATGTTCGACTCGAACATTGGCTGTTCGCAAGTTCGCCGAACAGCGAACAATTTGGGGTGTTCGCGGCAAATTCGAATGCCGCAGAACACCCTTTAAAAGTCTATGGGAAAAATCAAAAGTACTAATTTTAAAGGCTTATATGCGAGTTATTGTCATAAAAAATGTTTGGGGACCCGGGTCCTGCCCCAGGGGACATGGATCAATGCAAAAAAAAGTTTTAAAAACGGCCGTTTTTTCAGGAGCAGTGATTTTAATAATGCTTAAAGTCAAACAATAAAAGTGTAATATCCCTTTAAATTTCGTACCTGGGGGGTGTCTATAGTATGCCTGTAAAGGGGCACATGTTTCCCGTGTTTAGAACAGTCTGACAGCAAAATGACATTTCGAAGGAAAAATTCCATTTAAAACTACCCGCGGCTATTGCATTGCCGACAATACACATAGAAGTTCATTGATAAAAATGGCATGGGAATTCAACACAGGGAAACCCCAAACCAAAATGTAAAAAAAAAAATGACGTGGAAGTCCCCCTAAATTCCATACCAAGCCCTTCAGGTCTGGTATGGATATTAAGGGGAACCCCGGCCAAAATTTAAAAAAAAAATGACGTGGGGTTCCCCCTAAATTCCATACCAGACCCTTCAGGTCTGCTATGGATTTTAAGGGGAACCCCGCGCCAAAAAAAAAAAAAAAAACGGCGTGGGGTCCCCCCAAAAATCCATACCAGACCCTTATCCGAGCACGCAACCTGGCAGGCCGCAGGAAAAGAGGGGGGGACGAGAGTGCGGCCCCCCCCTCCTGAACCGTACCAGGCCACATGCCCTCAACATTGGGAGGGTGCTTTGGGGTAGCCCCCCAAAACACCTTGTCCCCATGTTGATGAGGACAAGGGCCTTATCCCCACAACCCTGGCCGGTGGTTGTGGGGGTCTGCGGGCGGGGGGCTTATCGGAATCTGGAAGCCCCCTTTAACAAGGGAACCCCCAGATCCCGGCCCCCCCCCCTGTGTGAAATGGTAAGGGGTACTTACCCTTACCATTTCACTAAAAAACTGTCAAAAATGTTAAAAATGACAAGAGACAGTTTTTGACAATTCCTTTATTTAAATGCTTCTTCTTTCTTCTATCTTCCTTCATCTTCTTCTGGTTCTTCTGGTTCTTCCTCCGGCGTTCTCGTCCAGCATCTCCTCCGCGGCGTCTTCTATCTTCTTCTCCTCGGGCCACTCCGTACCCATGGCATGGGGGGAGGCTCCCGCTCTTCTCTTCATCTTCTTCTTCATCCTCTTCTCTTCTTCCTTCTTCTCTTCTTCTCTTCTTCATTTTCTTCTCCGGGCTGCTCCGCATCCATGCTGGCATGGAGGGAGGCTCCCGCTGTGTGACAGCGTCTCCTCGTCTGACGGTTCTTAAATAACGGGGGCGGGGCCACCCGGTGACCCCGCCCCCTCTGACGCACAGGACATGACGGGACTTCCCTGTGGCATTCCCCGTGACGTCACAGGGAAGTCCCGTCAAGTCACCGTGCGTCAGAGGGGGGCGGGGTCACTGGGTGGCCCCGCCCCCCGTTATTTAAGAACCGTCAGACGAGGAGACTCCGTCACACAGCGGGAGCCTCCCTCCATGCCAGCATGGATGCGGAGCGGCCCAGAGAAGAAAATGAAGAAGAGAAGAAGGAAGAAGAGGATGAAGAAGAAGATGAAGAGAAGAGCGGGAGCCTCCCCCCATGCCATGGGTGCGGAGCGGCCCGAGGAGAAGAAGATAGAAGACGCCACGGAGGAGATGCTGGACGAGAACGCCGGAGGAAGAACCAGAAGAGCCAGGAGAACCAGAAGAAGAAGAAGATGAAGGAAGATAGAAGAAAGAAGAAGCATTTAAATAAAGGAATTGTCAAAAACTGTCTCTTGTCATTTTTAACATTTTTGACAGTTTTTTAGTGAAATGGTAGGGGTAAGTACCCCCTTACCATTTCACACAGGGGGGGGGGGCAGGATCTGGGGGTCCCCTTGTTAAAGGGGGCTTCCAGATTCCGATAAGCCCCCCACCCGCAGACCCCCACAACCACCGGCCAGGGTTGTGGGGATGAGGCCCTTGTCCTCATCAACATGGGGACAAGGTGTTTTGGGGGGCTACCCCAAAGCACCCTCCCAATGTTGAGGGCATGTGGCCTGGTACGGTTCAGGAGGGGGGGGCGCACTCTCGTCCCCCCCTCTTTTCCTGCGGCCTGCCAGGTTGCGTGCTCGGATAAGAGTCTGGTATGGATTTATGGGGGGACCCCATGCCATTTTTTTTTTTTTTTTTGGCGCAGGGTTCCCCTTAAAATCCATACCAGACCTGAAGGGTCTGGTATGGAATTTAGGGGAACCCCACGTCATTTTTTTAAAAAATTTTGGCTGGGGTTCCCCTTAATATCCATACCACGTAATTTTTTTTTTTTTATTTTGGTTCGGGGTTTCCCTGTGTTGAATTCCCATGCCGTTTTTATCAATGAACTTCTATGTGTATTGTCGGCAATGCAATAGCCGCGGGTAGTTTTAAATGGAATTTCTCCTTTGAAATGTCATTTTGCTGTCAGACTGTTCTAAACACGGGAAACATGCGCCCCTTTACAGGCATACTATAGACACCCCCCAGGTACGAAATTTAAAGGGATATTACACTTTTATTGTTTGACTTTAAGCATTATTAAAATCTCTGCTCCTGAAAAAACGGCCGTTTTTAAAACTTTTTTTTGCATTGATCCATGTCCCCTGGGGCAGGACCCGGGTCCCCAAACACTTTTTATGACAATAACTTGCATATAAGCCTTTAAAATTAGCACTTTTGATTATTCATGTTCGTGTCCCATAGACTTTAACGCGCACTTTTTCACGCGAACTTTTTTCCTGTTTGCATGTTCTGGTGCGAACCGAACAGGGGGGTGTTCGGCTCATCCCTATTCTCAAGCTATATTATTTGAATTTTAGTGCACTGTAGAACTTTTCATTAGGTACAGGTAGGGACTTGAGTTGAAAATCAAAAACATAGGTGCACTATCACTTTAAATAATACAATTCAATATTGAAGAAGAAATTTGTGCAGAATTACCCATATACAGTATCTTACAAAAGTGAGTACACCCCTCACATTTTTGTAAATATTTTATTATATCTTTTCATGTGATAACACTGAAGAAATTACACTTTGCTACAATGTAAAGTAGTGAGTGTACAGCTTGTATAACAGTGTAAATTTGCTGTCCCCTCAAAATAACTCAACATACAGCCATTAATGTCTAAATAGCTGTCAACAAAAGTGAGTACACCCCTAAGTGAAAATGTCCAAATTGGGCTCAAAGTGCCAATATTTTATGCGGCCTCCATTATTTTCCAGCACTGCCTTAACCCTCTTGAGCATGGAGTTCACCAGAGCTTCAGAGGTTGCCACTGGAGTCCTCTTCACTCCTCCATGACGACATAATGGAGTTGGTGGATGTTAGAGACCTTGCTTTCCTCCACTCTCTGTTTGAGGATGCCCCACAGATGCTCATTAGGGTTTAGGTCTGGAGACATGCTTGGCCAGTCCATTACCTTTACCCTCAGCTTCTTTAGCAAGGCAGTGGTCATCTTGGAGGTGTGTTTGGGGTCGTTATCATGTTGGGGATCATGCTCTGCTTCAGTATGTCATAGTACATGTTGGCAATCATGGCTCCCTCAATGAACTGGAGCTCCTCAGTTCTGGCAGCACTCAAGCAGCCTCAGACCACGACACTCCCACCGCCATGCTTGACTGTAGGCAAGACACATTTGTCTTTGTACTCCTCACCTGGTTGCCGTGACACACACTTGACACCATCTAAACCAAATACGTTTGTATTGGTCTCATCAGACCCCAGGACATGGTTCCAGTAATCCATGTCCTTAGTCTGCTCACCAAACTTTTTGAGGTCTTTCTTGTGCATCATTTTCAGCTGCAGGGAACAAACGTGTCCCCCCCCCACTGCCTTCCGCTGCTCTTTCTGGGCCTCCCATCCCACCGGGAGACCCGAGTCACCAGCCGAGGCATCTGCCAGCTAGGCTGAGACCTGTACGAAGCCAAATTTGGCTCCGATCGGGTCTCCGATGGAAAATTCCAGAAGCGGTGTCACAACGTCACTTCCGGTTTACTTGGCTGCCAATGGTGCCGATTTAAAAAAAAATGTCAGTATTCAGAATCGCAGTTTTTGGCGATCTAACTTTACTGTTTAGTGTTTTTTCATTTAAGAAAGTGTCTCTTCCTCCCCAAAAATGCGTTTGAAAGACCACTGCGCAAATACCGTATGACATAAAATATTGCAACGATCACCATTTGATTCCCTAGGGTCTCTGCTAAAAATATATATATAATGTTTGGGGGTTTTAAGGAAATTTTCTAGCAAAAAATATGGATTTTAACTTGTAAGCAACAAATGTCAGAAAAAGGCTTAGGCCTGAAAAGGTTAAAAAGCCACTCACATGAGAAATTAGAAGATCAGCAATGTACAAAGTCTCAAACTGCGCTGCCATGAGTTCCACTGGCGTGCATGATGATGTCACTAGCCAAAACTCCACCCACAAGTCATCTTATACGCCGGCAGGGCTCGTGGCGGCACTGTTTGAGGGTTTGTTCATTGCTGATTTCTCATGTGAGTGGCTTTTAAATAAAAATATTTAAGCATGTTTTAACCTACTACACTGTGAAATCTGACCTTTATTCCTTTTATGGCTCACATATTACTGATTTGGAGCCTTGCTGAGCCAAGCTAATAGTGAAGAGTGCATAGCTGTGTGATAGCCAGATGTATTTAATCTTGTTTTTTGTGAGATCTCGATATCCAGGAAGGAGCTTTGCAGCACTTGGGACTCAGATTTAGAGTGCACTTGTTGTATGCTGTGGTTCACAGTTTCTGTTGAGTATCTTTGATTAGTATTTCATGGAAGATTATCACAGAAGCATAGGCGTGCGCACAGGATGTGCACCTAATCACCCTGTGCTGCGCAGATATCGTAAAAAAATATTGTAAAAAAATAATAAAAAAATAAAATTGTAAAAATAAAAAAAATTAATAATAAAAAAAAATAAATAAACTACTGACACCAAACTCTGCCCTACTGTCATCATCCACTGCTCTACTGACACTGTTCATTGCCCTGCTGCATATATACACACACACACAGCACACACAAATGTGTGTTTGAGCTTTGGGGTGCACACCCCAATGAAGTCTGTGCACACCTATTAACAGAAGCTTTCACTTCACAGATTTTTTTTGTGTGGTGAACTATTTTTGTAATATACTGTATATTTATCACATTTTTTCAGTTATTCATATTTTATTCACATGTAAACAGGTAATTCTACACAAATGTCTTATACTGAATTGTATCGTTTAAAGTGATAGCACACCTATTTTTTTATTATATGTTTTTTGTCTAGTATTCAAGCATTGTAGAATGCTGCTGTTAACACTGGGTGTTTTTTTTCTGTTAACACTGAGCACATTAACTTTTTCTAGCTTATATAGGGACTTGAAGGTACTTACGCTTAAAGGAGAACTTTAGGCAACACTTTTTTCCATTTTGGATAAAGTAAGGGAGGGTTATAAACCCTGTCAGATTTTTTTTTCACCATATGTGTCCCATTGCATAGATTTTCCTGCAAATTAGGGGAATTTCCTGGGGACCCCCAGGTCACCAGAACTAGTGTCCCCTTTGGAATATTTCCCCTCTATTACTTTTCTGGGGACAACCCAAAATGTGGGATTTTCTTTTACTTTCCAAGATAATGGTAAACAGGACAAATAAAGTGGGTGAATCTCGATAAAGGGGGCAATAGACTGCAATAAAAACCTGACAAGCTCTCTATTCCTTCTCCACGCTATCCAAAACTAAAAAAAAAAAAGTTTGGCCTTTAATCAGTTACTTTTAATTTAAGCAACTGCTTAACTTGCTATGTTGGATGGAAAGTGCTAAGTCCAATATATGTTCTGGTGTTTTTGATTTGTTTGTGGATGTCTGCAACAAGAATCATTTAGTCTTTGTCAACAATTAAAGATTCTCTAAATAACTATGACCAGTTATTTCCATTGAGTGAAAAAATAACTATGACTGCCACTGAGCGAAAAAAAGACTCTTGGGGGCCGTACAGATCAAATATCTCCAACATGTCCTATCTTCTTTTTGTCACCAAAGGCTGGTCAATGCTTCATTCAGTCATTCTAATTGTATCGACCCATCTTCTTGTAAAAAACTTCTCACCTTCCCCTACTTTCAACCTTTTCCAAGAAAATAGGAGTTTCTCAAGGAATCTTGTCCAGTAATGTATCCAAAAAAGGAAACTAGTCAGATCATCTGAGCCTCAACTGAAACGTAGAGTATTAATGCTCTGCCTGTCCTGCTTCTTCAAAGGTCAGTTTTTGACATCTATAAAGTGTTACAGAAAAAAAGCATAGCTTGAACAATCCAAACCTTTGTAAAGACACATTGGTGCTTTGGAAAAATCTTCTCTAAGCCCCTTATTGCAATTCTGCCAAGTTTTAGACTGTGTTGTATTTATTGACTGCTGGAGTCCTTCTCATTGATTATTGATTCCAGGAAGCTGAAACTGTCTACAACTTCAATGTCTTCATTGTCAACTTTGAAAATGAATATTATGCCTGTTGTCATCTCTATTGTCTTTTTTAGCTCTAGCTATAATCCCAGTATTTCACTTTTTTTCTTTATCTTATTTTAATTCTTATTTGTATAAGTACTGATATGAAAATGTTAGAGCTTAGCAAACCCAATATATTCTACAGTATACTAGTGCACAGAGATAGGAGACTTAGAGGCAATAAAAAGACCTATATAAATCCTTCAAATGATTGCAACATTATATTTTTGAAATATTATTAACATATCAAATTATGTTACTCTTCGGCCTAGTTCTGGAAAGAAAAATATGTGAAATGCTAAAGGAATGGGTTAAACAAAACCTCTTCCTAAGAATGCTAGTTGTCTAGGTGCCAAAATGTGGAATGCTAAAATTATGGGTTAAAAGAAACCTCTTCCTAAGAATGCTAGTTGTCTAGCTGTCATTATGAGAATCTTTTCTGTTTCACTGATCTAAAACAAGTATGCAGCTAGTAAAGTCAAACATGGAAGTTTTTTTTAATAGTTTTTTTTTAGTTACTCATAGAGAAAATTACAAACAATGGGCAAAAAGTCGCCCAGGGCGATATAAAGAAGATACATATCAACAATACTAGGTTTTGTACAGTAGATTTTGCAACACAACAGTGGTAGAACTGTTAACAATTATAATAAATGGATACTACAGTTACTACACCAGTCAATCCAGGGTTGTCAGAATTTGTCAATAGTTGCATATAAATCAGATCTGAAAGACAATGATTTTTCATATGTGTACTGGGTTTTCCTTGTCAAAAGAAGTTTATTGAGTATACAATGTTATAAAGATACATAAAGTAAGTTTACAAGGATCTATAAAGTAAGCTCATTGTTTTACAGTAGGGTTTATATAGGTAAATATCATGAAATTTCAAATATTAAACATTGGGTTCACGTAAACCTAAATTAAAGATATATATCATTTCTTTAGTTACTTTTGTAGGTATTTAAATGATTTATACCTACTATACATATTGTTTACAAGTAGAGTGTATATAGGTCAAATAAATTCTGATAATGAGCTTTAATCGTAAGGTGGAGAAAAGGAAAGAGAAAGAAGAAAAAGGGTTGAAAGGTAGAGGTATGGTCCACAAGGTTGTCCCGCTCATCAGTTTATTATTCTTTTTAGTTCTCTTTGAAGCCTTAGAATGGGTGTCTCTGTAAGTCATTTAATCTGTTACCATGGCAACAGGACAGAGTCATTGAAATTTGACAGGAACTGTTGTTTTATCCCAGGATGCCAAAGTTTTTCAAATTTTGGAATTTGATTTTGATCGATGGCTACCATCTTAGCATGGGACATTGTATTATTCATTCTGTGAATTGTTTCTGCTAGTACCAATGTAGGAGATTTCCATGATGTGTACTGGGTTTTAATTAAGGGAATAGTTTCAGATGGATTGGGTGCCAGCTGAGTTTTCCAACGCCTTACTATAACAAGTCTTGCTGCCAGCAAGAGGTGAAGTATCTAGTCAGGAAGGTTTCGATCCCTAAAGTGAGGCTAGCTAAAGCTGGATAAAATGACATTAAGAAACCTATGATGTCCGAAATAATCCAGAAGATCGTCTGTCAGAAACTAGTCAAACATTTACAAGACCATAAAATATGGAGTAAATTTCCTATGTGGCTGCAACCCCTCCAGCAAAGTGGAAAGCTAGAAAAAGACAGCTGGGCTAAGCAATATGGAGTGCAACACCAATGGGATACTATTTTCTGTTCTAGTTCCCAATGGTTAATGCAGTGCATTGCTTTGTACACAGAATGAAATGTTCTATGCCATAGAGAGGTAGTGCAGGTATTGTCTAAGTATGCCTCCTACTTGAAAAGAGGTGAAGTTTTATAAAATTATAGTTTGTCGTGGAGCAAGTTGTAAAATAAAGAAAATGCCCTTTCTAGGTGGGGAGGGAAAAGTAAAAAACTGCCAGACATTAGGATGGGTAGAAAGTACTGGAGGGGGGTGGAAGGAAAGAAAATGAGTAATATGAAGGAGTGAAAAATATATTCTGATTTTAGCAGTCCAAATTCATCAATCAGCTCTGCAATACTTTTATGTAGCATATCATCCACAGTGGTTAGACCATATTGTAACTGTGGTCTAACTGAGAGATGCAGAACAAGATATACCAAAACTGAAATAGGTATTCTGGCATCCTTGTTGATTTAGCTATGTGGTAAGGAGCTGTGAAAAGCTCTCCATGTCAAAAGGGACACTTGGGCTGGTAGTGGGAGTTTCTGCAATTCCAATGGTTGTCATAGATCCACCAATAAAACCATGTACAGGTCCAGGGCCGGTGTCTGGGCTGATTCTATATCTAACTATAAGAGAGTGTTTGTAGGTTGGAACCAATGTTTTAGTGGAAAAACCTAGTGGCTATATAATAGTTCACTAGACCCATACCTCCAGATAGATAATGTTTCAACATTCAACGTGTTTCACAGGCCAAAGCCTGCTTTATCAAGAAAGACAGGTTCTTTCTCTCGCTTGTCTGAAATGTCCTCAAGAAGTGCATACATTAAAACCAAAACAAAGAGAAAACACCTTCATGGATAGGCAAAGATGCCAAGACACAGATCAGAAGGGGAGAAGACACCGCATCAATAGAAAAAAGCAGAGAAGGCTTTGGATTGAGCTCTGCATATTGAATGATATTGATAATCTTCCTTGTGGTATCAGAGGCCTGTCTGCCCACCGTGAAGCCCAATTGGCCTGGTTGGACCAGAGTGGGCAATAATGTTATATATGTGTGTGGCCAGAAGCTTAGCATAAATCTTCACATTGTAGTTTGGATATAGGTCAAATGGCATTGTTAGTTGTTTCCCTGGTTTAGGAAGTGTGATGATGTATGTTCTCCACCTCTCCAGGGGAAAGGAAGACTTAGAGGCTGCAGCTGTAAATAGATTTATAACATGGGGGGATTAAGAGGTTTTGGAGCATTTGTAATAGTCATTGGAGAACTTATCTGGGCCAGGTGATTTTCCATTCAGTAAAGAATCTACTGTTTTGGCTAGTTCCAAGGCGGTGAAAGGTGCATTCCGATTAGTTAATTGCTCATTAGAAAGCGTTGGGAATTGCAGCTTAAACAGGAAAGCTGCTATATCCGAGTCAGAGGGCTGGGGTGTCTGTAAATCATCTTTGAGGTTGTATAATATATATATATTGCTGTAATAGTCTGTGAATGAGTCAACAATCTTCTAAGGGTTTAATTTGTTATATTTTTTAAGGGGATGTATTAAGTGAGATATATTCGTTTTGAATTTTTGTGTCTTTAATCCATTGGACATGAATTTCACTGTCCTATTGTGATTGGCATAAAAGCGAAGTTTCAGGGGATGAATATATTTATTGTCCTTCCTTGCATGAAAGCCCAAAAAGTTCATGCCTGAGTTTAATTAGGGAAGCTAAGTGTTCCTTCCTAGGGTTCGATTTGTTCAGTTAGTACAGTATTGACATGAGATTGGTATTGCTTTTTGGCTCTTGAGCGAAGTTGTATGATAATGCCTCTCATTTACGCCTTATGAGTGTTCCATAGAGTAAAGATATCAGAAGTAAAGGGAGTGTTTTTTTTTGGAAATATTCCAAAGGTGTTAGGACAGCGCATAAAAATTGGCAGAGGACTGAATAACCTTAAAGCAACTGTAAAGGTAAAAATATATTAAAAAAGCCAATGGCTCCCAATACCCCAGCAAAGCCAGCGAGATCCAGATGCGAGGGGAGAGAAGAGCTGCAGACATGCACAGCACTGGATTGAATGAGGGCTCAAGTAAGTAAGGGGGGGGGGTTGATACTGATGCCAAAATACTTTTTACCTTAATGCAAGGAATGCATTAAGGTAAAAAATGTTTAGGCTTTAGAACCACTTTAAGGCCAGTGTTTACAGCGCCCTGTCTGACAAAAGCCAGTCTAATGAACGCTTTTATCGAATGGCCATGCTGGAAAACAAGCATTCAATCAGCGCTTGCAGCCAACAGTTGTGAGTGCTAATTAGTGTGTTCTGGTGGGGGTAGACCCCCTGTAAGAACACAAAGGCATAGCGGGGGAGATCACTGTACTAACATCGCTTGTGTTAGGACAGCGATTGGTCAGTTTTTTTTGTTCAGCCCACAGGGTTGAACAAAAAAAAAACTCTCTGTGTGTACCTAGCATTAGTGTTACAATGCAAGAGATACACAGGGGTACAGGTATCCCTCTCCTCCACCAGTATAGTAATCACTGGGTGATCTGACAAAGTTATGTCTGAGATGGTGGAGGAGGACACCTGTTGCAACAGCCAGCTATCAACTACAAACGGGTCTATTTGTGAGTGAGTTATGCCCATGCAAGAAAAAGGTGTAGTCTTTTTTATTTGCAGGATGGCAGTGCCATACATTATATACATCCTCCATATGGAATAAAGCCCTCAATGAAGGTGTATGGCCTTTGGCTGGAGAGGTAAAGTCCATCTGCAGGTTAGCTGTGAGATTAAAATCTCCACAGATGATGAGATTCCTGTGTTTGACAGTAGTTTTTTTTTTTCAAACAGCTTGCAAAGAAATCGTAGTTGGTAGAGTTACAAAACAGAATAATGTATCTGCCCCTCCTTGTTGCGCATGAAATTCCTTAAAGCAAAAGACACAGATTTTTTTATTGCAGAGAGTGTACCTCTTATTTTGAAGGATGCAGAGGCCATGAAAATGTGAAGAAAGTCTTAATAGCTGCTCTTGGGGGTGGCAGCCATTTGAAAGTGGATCTCCTGGGCACATATTATATTAGCGTGTAGTTTACAGGTTCTTTGTAAGAACTTAGTGCAGTAAATACTGCGATAAAGGCCTTGGGGGACAGAGTAAGTTGATATTTACTCTCTTAGCCAGGGATTACAAACCATACTTGCACAGGTCGAGGAATATTACTGGCCGCCCTGATGGTGTTTCTTAGAAGGGCGTTTTTAGGACACCAATTGCCCTTCCTACGTTACAGTGGACACAGGTACTTGAGTAGAAAAGGCTGTTGGAGAATCCAGGACAATGTCCCACTGTCTGAGAACTTTTAGACCTTCCTCCATCATCGTAAAAGATGTAGTTAGTTATTCCATCATGTGTGATGACCAGCTTAGACAGCTGCATGTTTTTGTGAATCCAGAGAGCTTTAGTTATAGTCAGAAGGTTCTTAGGTTGTTGCAATGTGAGAGATTAGGGAGCATAAACCGCTTTTAATATTGCTCAGAGTGTTGTTCTGATCTGTGAAAAGCTTGTGGTATTTTCTCTTTGACGTGGTAGAAATGAATCCTCTACAGCAGTAGTTCTCAACCCTGTCCTCAAGTACCCCCAACGGGCCATGTTTTGGGAATTTCTCTTAGATAAAATAGCTGTCCAAAATACCAAGCCATTGACTCTGATTTAAAGCACCTGTGCAAGATAAAGGAAAACCTGCAAACATGGCCTGTTGGGGGTACTTGAGGACAGAGTTGAGAACCACTGCTCTACAGAACATAGGGTGTTGGGGGGAAGATAGATGGGCTTGGGTGCACCATTATACCCCACGTAGCTTTAGTGGTGCTTCAAAGTGTCTTCAAAGCCTCCATAGAAGTCTGTGGCAAAGCTCGCTTGAAGCCCCACTGAAGCCCCACCGAAGCCTCATCGAAGCCCCACAAAGTCTCACTGAAGCCCCACCAAAGCCCCACCAAAGGCTCATTGAAGCTCCACCAAAGGCTCATCGCAGCTCCACCAAAGCCTCATCGAAGCCTCATCGAAGCACCAAGCAAAAGCAAGGTGTAAACATGACTGTAAGCTAACCATTTTATTTAGTGACAGGAGCTTTGACTGGCATTCAGAGAGCTTTAACAAAGTGTGCCTGAAGCCATGTTTTGAAGCAAGTGCATACTAGCCCTAAATGTTAAATGATACCAATAATGCTTAGTGTCACCCAACCAGAAAACTGAGGACAACATTTGGTGGTGGAAAAGAGTATGGCACCAAAAAAGGTAACAACAATATTTTTTTTTTCTCTTTAAAACTGCTGGGGCACCCAAGAGCCTGGAGTTGAGCTTTAAAGTACTGATACCTTATAGAACCCAAAATGTTGCAGTAACATAGATATAATGGAGGGTCAAACATCACGAAGCAGGCTGAAGCTCATAGTATGTAGCCACCCTGCATTAACCAGGAGTATCTCTAAATTTAGTTTTGCATGCCTGCAGTCAGCCAAATGCCAATTTATAGTCTGGGGCTTGTTCAGCTTTCCCTAACTTCAGCCTTTGGTGCATTAAGAGAAATATATAGTGTATATATACATATTTGGGTCTGGCTGGTCTAACTTTCCTCCCCCAGGCTCTGGCCTAGGGAGGGTGAATGTGCAGCAGCCGCTTCCTTAGATATGCCTGTCTGAGGAGGCCTATATGAGCTTAGGCCATGAGCTGAGGCCTGTGATTGTTTCTTCCTGGATACAGGACTGAGGAGAATCCTACTGGAGGTCTGCAGGGCTTTGATGCTGGAACCTCCATGAGTAGGAGCTGCTTGACTTTCCTGAAGGGAAAGAATGCAGTTGACATTGGTAAGGTCTGCTAAAGAATTCTAACACAGGAATATTGGTCTTGACCTAAAGGTCATTTTCCTGTGAGTGAGGGGAGTGCTACATGTATAAATAACTGCATTAATTATTTGCTCTTTACAGTGCTTTTTAAAGTCTGCTTAAAAAAAACCACTCCATTCAGGACAAAAAAAAACCCAGCAGCCACATATGTTTGGTATTAGGTTAGTGTTAGGTTTGGGGGTGAAATATAAATATGTCAAACCTGCTTTTAATGTTGGGAGTTAGGTAAATGTTAGGTTTGGGGTTCACTTTAGAGGTCGTGATGAGGAAGGAGCTGTTAAATGTGAAGAGCTTGATTTGGGGGATGGAAAGCTCAAGTAAAACGTATTTGGGGGTGTTTTAATGTAGGTGATACTTTTCTGTACTAAGCACACTAGTTCTCATTACCGGCAGTCCCATGCCAAAATTCTACCAGTGCTAGGGTTCCAGCATGGGAACGTGTATTGCATATAATAATATTAGGCGTTATGTATGTATTTTTCTAATACATTGTGCAGAAGCCCTGTTCCTAAGATTAAAATCAGTTCCCAGTTAGGTCAACTTACAGACAGTAGGCAAAATGTGTTATAAACGTGTGTGTGTAAGACCTGCCTTGTAAGAGAAGTGTGATAACCTTTATTCAAAAAACATGAAATTTCAGGGGGCTGTGATCCGTGGGCCCCTATTAAAATGGGAGAAAAAAAAGGGGGAAAAAAATGTAAGCTCTTGCCCAAAGCAACCAACCAGAATATTGTATCACATAAAATAATAGATGGAACTTGGTAGGTTACTATGGGCAACAATTTTATGCTTTTTTTTTTCTTCACTTTTAGAGGATCAATCCCTTTGTGTGAGACTCTCTTCATGAGTTTTGGGTTGCATGAAAAGGAAAGGACATTTAACGTTGGAAAGAGATAAAATTTTATGGGAAGTATATAGCTGGACCACTAAATGGCAGGACGTGGAATTTTACTTTTGTGCCTCGGTGCTCAACTGTAATTGAGTGACTAGTTACTTACAACAACTGGACCTCTATTCTCCAGTGTTGCTGAATACTCATTTGTCTGCATCTGGTTTTTATTGGGGAATACCTGAAATGACTCTCTGTCAGTTTTCATAAAGGCATGCTTTCAAAGCATTTGTCTTGCTTTAGCATTTACAGAATCTCATTAGGAGACAGTATGCTGCATTACAGAGTTCCGACTTGAATTAACAACCTCACTTCTGTATTTTTTTGTTCTGACATGAATAGGAATCGATATGTATGACTATGGCATCTGGAAACAACCCCAACATTGAATTGTTCATTAATTCTTCTATAGGAGGTGCAGTGTGCCATGTTAGGCCAAAAGCTGAATTACAGAGGGAGGGCTGTGCAGGAAGGATAAAGAGGAACTTCAGCCAATGGTTTGTTTGCACAGATTTTAAAATGATCTTTTTTTGCACAAGTTGCTTGTTCACCACTTTTCCATGTAAAAGGATTGGGGTTGGGGGGGGGTTACTTGGTAAAGTCAGTTAAAACAACTGATGCGCAAATCTTAAGTATTTTTTATCCCAATACAACCGGGGCTGTATTTGAACATTATGCTTTCTGAATGATGATGTCCTTAAGCTTTGTCTTTGTCTCCTGGCATTATTTTAGTAAGAACTACTGCTAAGATGTGTTATTGGTGGCAGAGTAGGATCTGCTTTATAAGTGAAAGTGAGTTAAACAAAAAACAGAAAGGTTTCATGCTTTTCGAACTATAAAGAGTTCTTTGACTCCTCAACAAATCCTACATCTCTTCCCTCTACAATGCTCTTACTGCATTTAATAAATTATGTCAAGAGGGAGCCAGAAAAAGGGGAACAAAATGAGAAATAACATTTTCACAATTTGATAGTGAAGGTTCTAATTTATTTAGGTCCTGGTACACCTAGTTGTAGTAAGTCACATTTAATTGGACTTGTTCTGTAATGTTGAAGACGTTTAATAGCTTATCCAAGCCACTTCTTTAGTTCCAGTGTCAGCAAGATACCCCAACATTATTCTGGAGAAATGTTAAAGTGATATTAACTAGTTGCTGACCAGCTGTTGTCGTTATACGGTGGCAGGTCGGCTATCCTGCGCGAAACGCCGTACCTGTACGGCCGCTCGCACAGGCGCAGTTGTCGCTGCTGCCAGCGTGCTTTCACTTCAGCAGGTTGGGCAGACTCGATGTCCGCCGGCGACCCACGATCGCCTAGTACAGAGGCAGAATGGGGATCTGCCAGTGTAAACAAGGTGGATCTCCATTCTGGCAGGGGACATGTCAGAGATCTTCTGTTCCCAGTGATCGGGAACAGTGATCTCTATCATGTCCCAATGAGCCCACCGCCCCTACAGTTAGAACACACCTAGGGAACAAACTTAACCCCTTGATCGCCCCCTTCCCTGCCAGTGTCATTTTTACATTGATCAGTGCATTTTTATAGCATTGATCAATGTAATAAGGTTACTGGTCCCAAAAAGGGTCATTTGGGGTCAGATTTGTCTGCCGCAATGTCGCAGTCCCGCTAAAAATCACAGATCACCGACATTACTAGTAAAAACAACAAAAACAATAAAAGTCCCTAAATCTATCCCATAGTTTGTAAACGCGATAACTTTTGCGCAAACCAATCAATATACGCCTATTGCGATTTTTTTTTTTTAACTAAAAATATGTAGAAGAATATATATCGGCCTAAACTGATGAATAAATGTGTTTTTTTTTTTTATATATATATTTTTTTGGAAATGTATTATAGGAAATTTTTAAAAAATTGTCGCTCTTTGTTTGTTTATAACGCAAAAAATAAAAACTGCAGAGGTGATCAAATAACACCAAAAGCTCTATTTGTAGGAAAAAAAGAACGTCAACTTTGTTTGGTTACAGCGTCACACGACCACGCAATTGTCAGTTAAAGCAGCGCAGTGCCATATCTCAAAAAATTACCTGGTGGCAAATCCTTCCGGGGCTGAAGTGGTAAACAAAATTGTATCACATAGCAGCGTATTAATCCAGGTGTATTCATTTTTATTTTTTATGCTTGTTATAATTTATTTTCACCTGGTGGTTTGGCCAGTAAGTTTGTTATTTTTCACCATTCTTTAAACAGAACAAACTGGCCAACAAAACTGGAATTTTAAAGGGATGAGACAAATCATTTAACATTGACAGGGGTGCTTAAAATGGCCATGTTTATTTTTTTATGTGAAACCTTTATTCAAAAAAGAAACAAAAAACATGGCTCTAACTGCTTAAAGAGTGTTAGCTGATGTTTGGCTTTGTTAGTCAAAACCATCTAAAGTTGCTGGTGCATCTAACACTATCTTCTCCCTAGATTGATAATGCTACTGTCCAAGGTTGTCTCCATTGTTCCACCAACAAGAGTGGTGGCACCCTAAGACTGGAAATGTGTTACTGGCCAGATCAGTGGGGATTGGGGAGAGATGCATCAAAAAAAGCCCAAAAAGTAAAAGAAATTCAGCACTGAATTCAAGTTTTGGTAAGCTTCAATATATTATTTTTGTTTTTAGGAGTATGCCATTGTAATGAGTTGTTAAAGCTGAATCCCAGCCAGGAATAAAAAAAAAAAAAAAAAAAAAAGAGTTTATATACAACTGGTGAAAGTCAAATCTTCAATTTTTTTCATGCTTCACTGGAGCCATAGCTGCACTCTTGCAAGCTTGGCAGACAGGCAAATATCATATACACATGCAAAAACATAACAATAAATAAATAGCGCAATAGATGCAGATTAAACACATTTAAGAAATAAAATATAATAAAATTGCACCTACAATAAAGTGACATGAACAGGGCTTATCATCAATGTACAATATCCACAAGAGTACCAGGATATGCCATCAATTGCTAGACAATCTCTCACTTTGTAGCTGGCATTGGGAGAGGAATTTAGGCAAGATAGTAATACTGATGTGGTCACCAGAAGAGTCTAAATGAAAGAGTATGCAAACATGTCCCAAGCTGGTGTGATAAGGGAGATTGACATTGTGTGTCTGCTGAACTTCCACTAAGCACTGACCTGTTTTGGCAAGGGTCATGGCTCTAAAACATGTCATTGTTTAGTGGAGGTGCAGCAATCACAACGTGGGCACCCCCTTCCACACCAGCTTGGGATGTCTTTGCTTCCTGTTCCATTTTAGCTCTCCTAATGACCACATCACTATTATAACTTGCAGCAATACTCAGACTGAAGACGGAGGGGCAGCACTAGGGGCCAGTCGGGGGTGCTGGATCCACATGTGCTGAAAGGGACATGCTGACCAGTAGAAAAGAGGAGGTAATGAGCTCATCCCTCTGCTTTCGACACTTTACTGTATGGTTACAAGTTGAGAGCAGGAAGGTAACCTACCTGGAGAGGAATCAGGCCATCAACTTGGCTCTGCCGTGTGGCAGAGCTGTGTAAAACTCAGAATTGAATGGACTGAAATACAAATTCATTGCCAGGTAAAGCAGGCCCCATGTATCTCAATTGTATATTTAGCTGCCTGCCCGGAATTCAGCTTTGAGATGCAGCATGGAGAA